>NC_133621.1:67326774-67626774 GCF_048593235.1 Sminthopsis crassicaudata | reverse complement strand
AGACATTGTTGGTAATAGGTGCTTCAAAAGCAAAAAGGGAGGTTTCAACATGAGCATTGACATAAAACGTTCAAAACTTTGATCGGTACACATTTTGTAGAGAGCATGGTCATTCTATGACCAACTTGGAAGGTTAGAGAAGAATCCCCAGAACTTCCTTCCTTAAAGTATTAAATATTTCTTAAAGTTTTTGTTATGTGTCTAGCACTGGTAGGGATAATAAAATTGATTAAAACATTGTTGCTTTTGTGACCAAAGAAGAACTAGAGATCATTATTGATCACAAAATAGAAAATGTTGATTATGTCAAGTTAAAAAGCTTTTTACAAACAAAACTAATGCAAACAAGATTGGAAGAGAAGCAATAAACTGGGAAAACATTTTTACAGTTAAAGGTTCTGATAAAGGCCTCATTTCCAAAATATAGAGAGAATTGGTTCTAATTTATAAGAAATCAAGCCATTCTCCAATTGATAAATGGTCAAAGGGTACAGACAATTTACTCATACGAAAGGGTGTTCCAAATCACTATTGATCAGAGAAATGCAAATTAAGACAACCCTGAGATACCACTACATACCTGTCAGATTGGCTAAGATAACAGGAAAATGATGAATGTTGGAGGGGATGCAGGAAAACTGGGACACTGATGCATTGTTGATGGAGTTGTGAATGGATCCAACTATTCTGGAGAGCAATTTGGAACTATGCTCAAAAAGTTATCAAACTATGCATACTCTTTGATCCAGCACTGTTACTACTGGGCTTATATCCCAAAGAAATACTAAAGAAGGGAAAGGGACCTGTATGTGCAAGAATGTTAATGGCAGCCCTTTTTGTAGTAGCCAGAAATTGGAAAATGAGTGGATGCCCATCAATTGGAGAATGGTTGGGTAAATTGTGGTATACGAATGTTATGTAATGTTATTGTTTATAAGAAAAGACCAACAGGATGAATACAGAGAGTACATGAATACATGAATTGATGCTGAGTGAAATGAGCAGAACCAGGAGATCATTATACACTTCAACAACAATACTATATGAGGATATATTCTGATGGAAGTGGATATCTTCGACAAAGAGAAGATCCAATTCAGTTCCAATTGATCAATGAGGGATAGAATCAGTTACAGCCAGAGAAGGAACATTGGGAATTGAATGTGGACTACTTGCATTTTAATTTTTCTTCCCAGGTTTTTACCTTTTGAATCTGATTTTTCTTGTGCAACAAGAGAACTGTACGGATCTGTACACATATATTGTAGTTAAGATATAATTTAACATGTTTAACATGAATGAAACTGTCTGCCATCTAGGGGAAGAGGTGGAGGGAGGGAAGGGAAAAGTTGGAACAGTAGCAAGTGCAAGGGATAATGTTGAAAAATTACCTATGCATATGTAATGTCAATAAAAAAATAAAAAAATAATTTAAAAAAAACCTATTGTTCCTGCCCTCCAGATTATAATCTAGTTAAAGCAGAATTATCACTTGTGAAACAGTGAGGAATTAAGTGGAATCATTGTGATTATAAGTTTAATAGATATTAACAAAGGAGGTGGGTCTAGAGCTGAGAAACTGTAGGATTTGGATTTGTTCAGTCATTTTTCAGTCATGATGAACTCTTCCTGACCCTATTTATTAGTAGTTTTCTTGGCAAAGATACTGGAATAGTTTACCATTTACTGCTCCAGCTCATTTTACAGATCAGGAAACTGAGATACCTAAGGTTTAGGCACTTGCCCAAAACCACATACCTAGTTAGTATCTGAGGCCAGATGAAAATTCAGGAAGATGTCTTTCTACTTCCAGGTCTGGCATTATATGTACCTAGTCATCTAGGTGCACTAGGCTTTGGATAGGTAGAGGGAAAGATGGAGAATATCTATGGGGAGGGTAACCTAAGCTCATAGGCTCTTGTAGGGGGCTAAGGAGGATCCTGGTGTGGCTAATGCTTAAACTGAACTAACTACCTTTCTTCTCCAATTCCCCATCCCCTTCCAAATTTCCCTTTTACTGCATCGTCTACTGCAATAGCCAATTTAGGTGGCTTGGTGGATAGAATTCCAGGAGTAGAAGACTTGGAGACCAGTTTAGAGGCATGAAATGGGGAGAACAACAAGTCGGGTACTGAAATGCCCCAGATTTGGATTCAGAAGGGCTTTTTGATTTTGGACAAGTCTCTTAATTTCACTTATAAAAATGGGGATAATTGGATAATATACTATATTGCCAACAATAAAGCATTCTACAAATATTATTTGAACAACAAAGAGTGAATTGGAGAGGAAGGTGTGAATTCTAGAGAAAAGTCAAAGGAAGGAAGAATGGGAGGTTAAGATATAGATTGTCATTAATTTGTGAATGGTATTTTAAAAGTTGGCCTATAAATTAATTGGAACGCAAAACCCATTTTCCCTTAGGAATATTTTTTCCATAGGACATTGTAAATGGTGATTAGGTTCTCAGACCAACTTATCAAAAACGTGTTTAACTCCATAGTATGCCTGAAGCATTACACTATTTAAATCATACATAGCTATCCTTTGTAATATTGTTTTCTTTGTAAAAATGGATTCTGAGTTGTAACTAATTACTTCAAAGATAGAGGGAAGGAGACAGGAAAGGAAGGGGTGGTTCATGTTCTCCAGGATACCAATAACTACTTTCTACATCAGCCTAAGAAAATATAACTCAGAGGACAAAACCCCCCTTGGAAAGCAAAAACCTCAGATAAAGATGTACCCTAAGCTTTGTTACATTTCATTCTCAAGTTGGGTATTAAAAATTAGGGATGGGGAAGAAGGAAGAATTAAAGACCACCCCAAAGTTTTTAATGTAAGAGCCTGAAGAAATAGCATTATTTCTTGGTTGGATGATTGGCTGCTGTCTTTCATTCTCAAAGAAGACCATAATAATATCACTGTTAGAATAAGTTACAGTGCATCTGACTGTGGCCGATCAGACCAATGTGAGCTCTGAATGCTCCGACACAGGTCAGACACAGATAGTCCCTATGAATATTTGGAGTGGTTTGTCTAATTTTGTGCACCTTGCATTTCCTTTGGGCTAATTCTGCTTTGTCCATAAAGCACAGCATCTTCTGTGCTTTTCTGACCACCTTGTGAGCACTTACCCTGTGTGAATTCTCCACAAAACAATTTTTTTGGCAAGCATACATTTGGCATCCAAACAATGTAGCCAGCCCAATGGAGTTATGCTTTCTTCAGTAGAGTTATCTCTAATAAAAACTGAGAAATTCTGTAGGGAATCATGGGGAGGAGGTACAAGGAAAGTGGATAACCCTTAAACTTCTTCCACTAGCAACCCCTTTTCACCTGATAAATTTTTATATAACCCCAGGTATACAGGTATATAAAATAACAGATAATTAATCATAACTTTCTGACCCTCACATTTAGTTACGAGATCCATATGAGGTTGTAAATCAATTTTTAAAAAAAACTTTGCTTAAAGGCATAGTTTTGAAAACACTTTTCTCACCACAACATGAGGTTTTCAATAAATGTAATCATTTTTATTTTTAAAAAGAGATTGCCTAGCTATTTATCTGAGGTGGATTTAAATCGAGCTTCCTTTCTTTCAAGTAAACACAATCTCAATTCACAGAATTTCAGTGAATGAACAAATGTAGCTTGGTTAAACAAACATGGCATATAAATATTAGAGAATGTGACTACACTGTAATTAACCTGAAATATGAAGGATATAGAGAAGCATGAGAAGATTTATATGAAAGAGGGAAGCAGAACTAGGAAAACAATATACACAATGACTACAAGGATGTAAATGACAAGGACAAAAACCAAAACTAAACATTCTGATTACAATGACTAAACCTGGCCTGGAAAAAAAGGGACCAGAAAAGACGCTTCTCTCTTCTTACAGACCTAGAAGACTATGGATATGGAATAATGTTTCTGTTGTCGGACTCAGAGGATGTGTTAGTTTTGTTGTACTGTTTTTCTCTTTAAAAAAACAAAAACAAAAACAAACCTTTTTAAATAGGGATGGGTCTCTGACCAGGGGAGAGAAAAGGATATATTTAGAAGGTGATAAAAAAGAAGAAATATTTTTGATGGTGAGTAGCTTCCTTAGGAAACCATTAGGGACCTTTTTTTTTTTTTTTTCTTCTTTTTAATTCCACCTGTGATGTGACTTCATCAGTGTATTGAGCTCCTGGTGAGTAACATCCTCTATTAGTGCAGATCAGGGCCTTCTGGGTAATTTAAGAGTCTCAGAATGTTGCTTAGGACACTGGGCACGTGAAATGACTTTGTATAGGTATGGGAGGCAGGATTTCAACCAAGGTTTTTCTGACCTCAAGTTCAGCTGTCCACTATACCACTGTGTCATAGTCATGTTTTATTAGTTTAGTGGAAAACTTTTCTTTTTTTTTTTTAAACAGATTTTATTTTATGGCTTTAGCCTACTTGTAGAAGTATTCTATGATTTATTCTTTCACAGAGTGGCCTAGACAATGTCAATAAAACCTGGATTTAAATCTTGGTTCTGATGTTTTTTTTGTTTTTTTGTTTTTTTTTTACTAGCTATGCAAGGGTAAATTACTCTTGGGGAGAGGGTTTGGGAGAGGAAACAACTTTACTTCTGTTTTGTCTTTTTTCATCCCTAACCTGGGCCTTTTCTGACACTTTCTTTTAGTGCTGGAACATAAAACTACAAAACTTCTGATTCTTTCTTTGCTCTAGAAATCCCAACCTGAAGGGATTTCTAGAGCAAAGAATTAGAAGTTTTCCTCTTCCTACCCAGAAAGAAAACATTTCTTTTTTCACAGTCTTTGAGTTAAACTATATATATATATATATATATATATATATATATATATATATATATATATATATATATATATATATATATATATATATATATATGTAAGTGATGTTAACAGAAAGTAACCTCTAAATAAAAAGTGACATGGCTGGGTCAACTGCCAGAAAGAAAAGAATTTGACTCCTACATAGATAATTCTTATAACCTGCTGCCCTCTTCATTAATAACAATCATAATAACTCACTATTTATGTAGTGCTTTAAGATTTGCTCTGGATCACTCCTACCATTATACATGTTGCTGAATAAAGATGGAGAAAAGCTATTGTCCACTACAAATCTGCTACATATCCTCAATTGGGCCCTCACTGCTGCCAGGCAATCCTATTATACCCTCTTACCAACTCACTTTCACAGCAACTCTTCCAAATTCTTTTTCTCCTCAAACCCCTGAGTTCTCCCTTCCCCCATCTCAGATGAGAACTTTGCCTCACAATTTATAGAAAAAATTGAGGCTATTTCCCATGAACTCTCATTTCCCCCCTCTTCGTCATCTTCTATCATTGTTGTCTTCTTCCATTATTTTCTCCATTGCTTCTGCCTCACATGAAGTGGCCTTTCTTCTTAAGCCTTCTTAAGGCTAAAGTCATCTTCTTCGATCCCCTTTCTGACACTTATTTTCAATCTCTTCTTTCTACTGGCTCATTCCCTACTGATTACAAACTACAAAAACTCTCAGTTGTCCTCTTCATCCCTGCCATCAGCCTATAAATTTTCTTCTCTTAGGGGTAAATTTGAAAAGGCTAGCTACAATCTGTGCCTCCACTTTCCTGGCTCTTTTCTTAACTCCTCACAGTCTGGATTCTCACATTATGCCACTAAAACTACTCTCTCCAAAATCACCAATCCTCTCTTAGTGGCCAAATCTTAGAGGCCTTTTCTCTATCCACTTGCAGACTACTGAAAGGCTGTTGGAGATGTGATTTTGGAGGTCAGCAGAGAAGTTGGAACAGAATAGGTAGATCTGAGAGTCATCACCTCAGAAGTGGCAATTAAATCCATGGAAGCTGATGAGATCACCAACTAAAGTTGTATAGAGGAAGAAAAAGACCCAGGACAGGAGAACCCCGAGGGACACTTAGAGGTAGAAAGCATGATCTGGAGGAGCATCCAACAAAGGAAATAGAGAATGAGGAGAACCGGGAGAGAGTGGTGCTTCAAAAATCCTAGAGAGAAGTGAGAGTATCAAAGTATCTGATAGCTTTTACAGGCCACAGAGGCAAATTATTTGTTGCCTTTCCCATTATACTTCAAGCTCCTTAAGGACAGATTGTCTTTTGCCTTTCCCCCCTCCCCCCAGATTCCTAGGTTTAACATAGTGCTTACTATGATAAATAGTAGGTGCTTAATGAATGTTTATTGATTGATATTTGTTTTCATTTGATTTGATCTTCATAAGATCAGTGAGAGGAAGGGACTATTATGTTCCCCAATCTACAGATAAGGCAACTGAGGCTTGAAAGAAGTTCAGTGACTTGCCCAAGATCACAGTTAACAAGTGTCAAATTGAGAATTTGAACTTAGGTCTTCTTGAGTACAAGTTTATTAACTGCCCCACCTATTTTACATATTCTTGAATAAAAAGTATTATTGATAAAAGAAAAATCAAATTTAAAAAGTTCAGTTGTTATAAAAAGGAATTACTGGTAAATAAAAACCAACTTTTAAAAATTCATTGTCATAAAAATATTGGTTAAAAAAATCAAATTTAAAAAGTTTAGTTATCATAAAAAGGCATTATTAGTTTAAAAAAATTTAAGTTAATTTGTCATAAAAAGGTATCATTGGTAAAAAATAAAAATTATATTTAAAACTTCAGTTGCCAAAAAAAATGTATTCTTGGTCAAAAGAAAAACAAATAAAAATCAAAGTTTAAAAATTCAGTTGTCATGAAAAGGTATTATTTGTAAAAAAAAAAAAATTACATTTAAAAATTCAGTTGTCACAAAAATGTATTCTTGGTCAAAAGAAAAATAAGAATCAAATTTTAAAATTCAGCTGTCATTAAAAAGGTATTATTGTGAAAAAAGAAAAGTAAAATAAAATTACGAAGTTCAGCTGAATCATAATAAGGAGAGTATTACTGATTAAAAAAAAGGTTCAGCTGAGTCTCGCATGCCAGGGACGCACACGAGCCCTACCCCAAGCCCGGCAGGAAGAGAAGTGTCTAGGAGTTGTCCAGGGCGAGGGGGAGGGAGCAGAGACGAGGAGGGAGCCTCTTCACGCCTGCGTACCAGCACCACCTCGCTCCCTCCCTCGCTTCCCGGGCTCACCGCCGCCCAGTGTGTGGCGGCTGCGCACTGGGTACAGGCCGAGTAGGGGCGGGCGAGCAGTCCCAGAGGCGGACGGGTGGGCAAGCAGGGCACAGCAGAGTTGATCTGGGCCGAGCCGAGCCCAGCTGAGCTTTGTTGTCCTAGGCCCAGGGTGGAGACCACGCTCCCAACTTCGCGGGACTCGCCTTCTTCCCAGCCGCCTCCTCTGTCAGGGGCGGGGACGTTGCCGGACACGCCGGACGCTTTGCCGGTCGCCGCCGCCATGGCCGCCATATTGAATCGGAAGTGAGGCGGGAGGGGGCCGAGGCGGCTGCCGGCGCCGGCGCCGGAGGTTGGAGTCGCTCTTCCCGGCCGCCCCCGCCCCAGGGGAGCCCAGCCCGGCCCGCGCGCGGCGAAGAGCGAAGCAGCCCGGGCGGCGGAGCGCGGCCCCGCTGTCGCGAGCGGGCAGGCTGAGCGGCGGGGAGGGGCTCCGGGCCCAGGGCCCCGGCCGCGAGGAAGATGGCGGACCCGGCCGAATGCAACATCAAGGTGATGTGCCGCTTCAGGCCCCTCAACGAGGCCGAGATGGCCCGGGGCGACAAGTACGTGGCCAAGTTCCAAGGCGAAGACACCGTCATCGTCGCGGTGAGTGTCTTCCCCCCTTTCCCCCCCTCCCCCCCCCGGCGCGGGGCAAGGGGCTGCTGCTTCCTCCCCCCCGGCTCTTCCCACCCACGCCCTTTCCGCCCGGACCCCGGGGTCCTGCCCCCTCCCGCATTCCCCTGCGCCCCCACTTCTAGGAGCTTGGAGTTACACGCACAGTCCCAGCTACTTGTTGGTCTCCATTGGAAACTGTGCTGTCACTTTTCTTGCGGGTTCTGGGGCGAGGGGGAGGGATCGAGGTCTGCCCCTCCGCTCCGATCCTTTATTTTGGTTTGTCCTACGAATGCAAAATTGTTAGCTATTCGGCCATAATAGAATGGGGCAGCTCTCAGAATAGGCTGTCGGATAATTTTAGACGAAAAAAACCGCAAACTGACCTGAAAGGCTTAGGTCCCTCTCCCCACCCCCCACCCCCATCTTTTTGCTCTTTGTCAAAAGAAAACTTACCCGATTTAAAATTTTCAATTCAAAAAGTACTGTTGTTGTATTTTGACCCAAAGGAAACTGTTCTCCAGAAGAGATCGATCAGATAACTAGACTTTCTTTTCATTTGATTTAGATACATACCTGGAAATGTAGCCAAGCTGTCCCATGCAGCCCAGGCCTGCCACAAAGGAAATTACAAAGTTACTTGGTGAGGGAAGTGAGCAGGGAGCGATGTTACAGTTTCTATCTGCATAAGGATGCTAGTAGTGACTAAGCTTTCCCTTTGACATCGCAGTTGGGCTAGAATAGTGTACTGCGTTCAGTATTGAGGAACTTTCAGTATGCTTTCCCATATATGTGATGATCCTAATGTGCTAATAAGTAAGGAAATGCCTACATTGAACTGGTAAAGACTTAATTCTTGCTTTCCTGTTGAAATCAGGATAGTCTGCAATGCTAGTTAAGTATATCATACTTTAACTTATTGTAATTTCAGTCACTGACAGAATTGTAGCTATTGCCATTCCATATTCACTAATATATTTAGGGCAGTTTAACTTGGAAGGAAAGTCAGAGTAATTTATAACGTTTAGAATATTGGAGAGGTTTTAAAACCTTGAAATACATAGTAAAGTGTTATAGTTTTCTTCTTTTCTCCCCATTTGTTTTTCCCAAATTCAACTTCAGAAAATGAATGACAGCTCTTAAAATGGTAGCTTTTCAGTTGGTCTGAGTCTTTAGCAAACAAGTTGACTAACTGCCAACAGATGGTATGTTGAAGGACTTGATGTCAGTCCGATTCTTAGTTGATCAAAAGCTTTTGCTGCAAGTTCAAAGAATGATTAAGTGTTTAAACTTAATGCAGGAAAAATCATCTTTCCGTAAAGGACATTAATAGGCTATATTAGATGCTCAGTTTTATTCTTTTTCCTTCTAAACTTATCCTTCACATGTCGTTTTCCAATATTATTAATATTTATCCTAAAATTTGGTGGCTATAATAAAGTTAGATTGGATATTTTGTTTACAATAGAATATTGGACACAGTATGTGAAGAAAAACTTGGAAGAAACTATTGAATAATTGTCCCTAATAAGCATAGATGCATTTTACTTTTACTTCAAAATATCCTTGCTATAAAATAATGGGACAGGTGATTGAATGGGGAGTCAGTGGGAAAGAATTGGGAAGGTCTGACATTCAGACAAAAGTAAAAAATAATTTAATCTTGGTTGAAAAAAATGCAGCACAGGGGTTTGCAGAAATGCAAGTAAACTTTGAGATTTAATTACAAGGGCTAAGAACTGTCATGTTTCTTATCAGTGCATTATATCAGTTCTTGATTTAAAATGGCTTTTATTTTCCTCAAGACCAGAGCTTTATATTTTTGGTGAATTTTAGTAAGTAGATTATTTCTTTTTTTAAGTAGGTAATTGAATATGTTTTTGTTTTTGTACTAAAAGCTTCTCTAATTGTAAGTATTAATTTTCCATAATTTTTTTTTTTTTGAGTTACATGTCTTAAACATGTCTCTGTTAAACTCAACTAAAGAAACATTTATTAGCCAAAGGTATAGGGGATACAAAGACAAAAAAAAAAAATGAAATAGCTCTTGTCCTTTTAAGGAGTTACATTCTTCTAGGAAGATTGAAATATTAGATCACTTAAAAAAAAAAAAAAGAAATCGAGCATTCTGAATGTTGCTGTGGAAATTAATATAAGAAGCATTCATTTTCTTTTACTCCATACGTAAATGCTTTTCTATACTGTTCATAGATATAACTTATCTGCACACAAATCAATGTAATTATTTATAATCGGTTGGTCTCTGTATTGGCCTTGTCTATTTCCTGATTCATCATTCCTACAGCAGATGTAATACATATAATGGATGATAGATAAGTTTGCAAAATGAATTTTATTAAAACATTTTTTCAGCTAGCATAAACTTTAATACATTGCCCTTTGAGTTTAGAAAAATAAATGATTACAGTTTAGAAAGTTAATATATTTGATTTTTGCATTTATGTTTGAAAAATAAGAATTGATCCCACATACAGATAATTTGTTTAATCACAGAAAGTAAAGTTGCTTAAACATCATTAAGAAAAATAATTCCTACCTGTTTGGGCACCATTAAAGTAGAGGAGCATGCTCATTTGCATCACTTTTAGTGCTTTTGCTGTATAGGAGAAACTAGGCATGTAGACATAAAGTAAGTTCCCTTAAAACAACAGAAAAATGAATAAGAAAAAATATTTCCTACCTGTTGTTTTAATGGTTAGGTGGAGCATGCTGGTTTGCATCACTTTTCTAAGCAGCATTCCTTTTATGGTGAATGACTTCACAGAGTAGAGTCTGCCAGAACCAAGTATAGGCAGTTATAGCTCTTAAAATGAGAGGTGGATAAAACTGATTAGGTCATTTTGGCCATTCCCTTGCTTGAGGAGAACACAGTTGCTTCAATTTGAAATGCTTGATTTGGTTTTTGGTGCTTCTGGCTAGCCTTCTGCCTTGAAAAATATAGAGGAATACCATCCAGACATACTTGTTTATTTGTTTTGGTTTTGTTTTTTAACAGGAAGCAAAAAAAAAAAAAAAAAAAAGTTGGTTTCTCTTGAAACATCAAGTAAATAGATATAGAGTTGTGGTAGTTAATAAATAATTGTTTTTTTTAATTTAACAGAACATTGATCTAAGTGAGGAAAACCTAATATAGTAGATTACCATGTTATCTGAACAGATGATCTCTATTTAAAATTCCAAGGGAAGGCTGATCACTCACCAGGATTATGTGCTTGACTTTGTTAATTACTAAATTTGCCTTTCAGTTTAGAATCATCATTTTTTGAGAAATGTAGGATATAAACATGGTCCAGGTAAATGACCCATTTCCTTTTTTTTTTTTTTTTTTTCCCCTTGATTCCCAGTCATGTGAATTCATCTTGTGACTGAGTGTGTGTATACAGGAAATCTGAAACTGAGTATGTCTGAAGATAGGTAAATGGGAAAGTTCCATAATATATGTTCTAAAGACATGTTTTTAGTTAAGAACCAACTTCTAGAGTATGTATATGTCAGAAGTTTGAGTTTTCTTTTGTTCACATTTCAATTGGAAAGCTGTTCAAGAAGTTTCTTTGGCCTCTTATTGCCTTTAGGATAAAATACAAAATCTGGTATTAAAGCCCTTCACAAATATGACTCCAGTTACCTTTTAAAAATTATTTCATATTTCTTTCTCATACTCTGTTGTGTTCCACTTTGACAAATCTTCACCTCAAGGCTAACCTACCTCCTTTTCTGACACTATTTCTTGAGTGTAGATAATTCATGGAAGTATGCTCAATCTATTTGTACCTAGAATAATATGACTACCAGAGAAATTTTCAATAGAATACAATTTAAATTTTTTTTTAATCTTTAAAATGAGAAGTGGTTAAACTACTGAATTAGACAAATTTTAAATTTCCATTTACTCTACATATTTAGCCAGGTCTTGTTATTTCTACCTTCATGTCTCTCCTCTATGTTCCCTTTTCTTTCCTAACACAACTATAAAAGCTTTTGGCTCTTCAAGCCTGGAGAACTATAATAAACTACTTTTAGCATTAACCTTTTCTCCTCATTCCAGTCCATCTTCCTTCTGTGCCCTTTCCCTTTCCCATTCCCCTGTTCCCCCCCCCCAAAAAAAAAAAAACTCAGCAGGTGACTTCCTATCACCTCCATCCTTTTCCCAATCTTCTCTCACTCCTCCCACTGGTAGCATTCTTCTTCTGAGATTATCTTCTATTTATATTGTATATCTTGTGTATATCTATTTATTTTGTGTGTATATACATCTTTTTGCTATTGTCTTCATTAAGATGTGAACTCCACTGGATAAGAACTATTTTGACATTTCATTGAATACCCAGTCTTTATTTTTAGCATAGTATGGAACATAGCTAATTGTTTAATAGGTTTTTGTTGACTAATACCCCAGACATGATCAGTAATTGTAAAACATTTTAAATTACTTTCTAACTATCATTTATGTAAAGCCATTAATACCCCAAACAGGAAACTCAAATTCTCAAATCTTTCTACTGTTGCAGATGACCTCCAATCCATGCCTTTTTTCCCTTTCCTAAGACACCTGTTTTCTCCATCTTTTTGAAATGTTGTTTAGAATTAGTACAGTACTTGTAGTAGTATGTCACAAAATAGTTTAAACTTTAGAAGTTAAAATAATTAAAAAGAGAAAGAAAAGAGTACTTTTGAACAACTAGAACTTTCTGACCTATCATGGTTTCAGAGTAAAAGTTGTCTCTTCTTCCTAGTTTGAATTGTGGAATATATGCTTAAGTTTTTAGTTGTCACTTCTGGGTCTATTTTTTTGTTTGTTTGTTTTGTTTTTTTAATCTGAAATGTGCTTGCTAATAAAGAAATCACAAATGAAGGAACCAAGTTTTGTATGAGCTGATACAGGTCTAAGCACTTGTTCAGGCTTCCAAGAATGAGTTTAAATAAAACCCTGACTCCTGACTTTGTAATTTCTACTACTGAACCAGATTATTAAAACAACTAACTTTTTTTTTTTTTTATTGGGGTTATTAAACACTTAGAATCAAATGGAGAATCCTTGAGTGATAAAGTCTTCAAACCTCTATTTAAGAATATTTGATTCTAAGTATATCAGGACCCTAGATTTGTTTTGTTTTGTTTTGTTTTAAAGATCTCCATTCTCCCCTTACCTTATATCTATATTTCTTTGGCTTGTTTCTTAACTGAAATATTTAAGTTAAATATTAAATTAAATATCTATTTTATATCTCACAGATTGACCAGGTTAATCTTCCTGAAGAAATGCTACATTTGGGGCAGCTAGGTAGTGCAGTGACTAGAGCATACTAACTCTATGGAGCTAGTCATAGCTCCATATGGAATCAGAAGTACCTGAGTTCAAATGTGGCCTCATACACTTAACACTTACTAGCTAGTATGATCCTAGCCAAATCACTTAACCCCAATTGCCTTGCCAAAGAAACAACAACAAAAACAAAAAACTATTAATAACACTTGTAAAAAATTTTTTTTAGAAATAGTTCTATAAAGTATTTAATGGTAAATTACCTTTAGGTTAAAATCCAAACTTCTTATACTGGCACTTAAGGCAGTCTGGCTCTAATTTGCCTTTTCAAAGCCTTTCCTTATTATTCTCCCTTTTTTTTTTTTTTTTTTTTTTTAATTTTCTTCTATTTTTTCAATTTTAATTTCTAAATAAAAAGACAAAAAAAGAACATTTCCAATTATACAGCATAACATAAACATAGGATTCAATATAAAACCCTAAATTTCCATTTCACATTGTATTAACTTTTTTGAAAAACTATATACTACTAGACATCATTTCCAAAGCTACACCACTTTTCTGTGCTTCTAAGTTTTCTTTTGTTCTCTGCTTGGCCCTACTTTATGTTCTGAACAATCAGGACTACTTATATTATCTGCCCAAAATATGCCAAACTTTCTGAAACCTTTGTCACTCATGGTCCTGCTTATTGAAATCCTACTCATCTTTTAAAGCCCAGTTTGAATTTCAGCCTTAGATCTCTGATCTTATGATTCAGATGAGTTACCTTCTCCAGTAATGCTTTCACCAAAGCCAGAAGTACTTTTGCCTCCCTGGGTACTTTTGTAACAGTTAAGTTTGTATCACTAATATAGCACTTAAGGCTTTGTACTGTAACTATTGAATGCATTTAAAAATTCCTAGGAGAGTCTGATCTCTTTAAAGACAGAGACCTTACTTTTTTTTTTTTTCTTTTTTTTTTTTTAATGGGTCTACTTCACAGTGCCCTGTATATACTAGGCTTTGTATGAATAGTATAAATATAATTATAATGTAAAATAAATTATTTTAGTTTCTTATAGAAAGCTTGTTTTTAACCTTCAAGGTTCATTATGGCTATAAGATTTATATTTATTTTTTTTCTTACAAAATAAGAAAAAAAAAAGGAAAAAGAAGAAAAAGAATAATGTAGTTTTTAAGCTTTTTTGGAACTAAGAAATTAACTTTTTGTTCTTTTTATAATTGCAATATAATTAAAGAATGAAAGTACAGCATTTTCTTTGGATTTTTGAATACCAGTACTATGAATCTATTTTTTCAAAAGAAATGTTTTAGTCTTTACTTTGGAAGAGTTGAACAATAAAGAACAATATAATTGGCTGTTTCTGTTAGGATTTTTTTGAGAGGGTTTTTTTCCTGCAGATTTTTTTTAAATCATCAAAACAGTTCATTGTCCTTTGTTCTACAGAATTAGCCATAATAAATTTTTATTGAAATTTTAAATAAGCTCTATTAAGGGAAGTTTTAGAAGACTCGATTAAAACTGAGTAAATGTCTTCCTGATGAAGTGAAATTTTAAAAGGTGTTAAAATATCTTGGGAAGCTTTTACTTACAGAATAATATTCCTTGTTCCTCATACAATTCCAAAATGATCCATAATAAAATAAATTTGGGGACTATGTTGCCATCAAGTTTGGTCTGTCTTAATTACCTTATCCTTGTATCAGTCAATGAATGAACATTTATTAAGTACCTATTAAATGCTATATACTGTGCTAAGTGCTTTTTCTGTTGATTAATTGTGATTTTGGCTAAGTTGGAACTATTAGCCAAATTGCAGTTGTCTTGCCGAATGACTACTTATCATTTCCTTCTAGAATATATATATATATCTGGCAGAATAGAGATGAGTTCAAGTGAAATTTACTTCTTTTCCATTCTCTACATATATTATATGCTTTTATATATTCTTCATCTTAAGAGGCTAGAAGGAATTTTTGAATTCTTTAATTTTCATTTATTCATATTGTATCTGCCTTTCTTAGTATGTTATCAAGAATTACCTTTTAAATAGCTTAGATTGGACTATTAAATACTTTTAAAAATATTAATATTGTAATTCCTTGCATTTGTAGCACTTTACTGTTTACAAAATACTTCAAACAACCCAGTAAATATAAATACATTAACAATCCAAGCAATATAATTGACTATTTCTTGAGGGTTTTTAGGAATACAAGTCTTACACTTATTTGTCTATTCCGTTTAGTAAGCACTTTATAAGTATTTGTTGTTTTGATTTTTAAGAAGAAAAAAATGTTTGCAGAATTTTTCAAATTCAGATGGTACCCATTGGTTAATACATTGTTGATATTTTCTTTGTAGCCAGAGAGGTGACATTCAGGATATTTTGTGTTCCTTTATTTGGGAAGAACAATTGCCAAGGTGGTTTTTTTAGGTAGCTGGAGACACTTAAAGCAGACAGGTTTAAAATTAACTATTTCTTTCAGAACTAAGAAAGTGAGAGCTATTTTAATTCCCTTTCCCTTAACAAAGGCTGAGATAAATTTTAAAATGTTGTGTCATGGGTGTATGTGAGTTAGAGGTGTGCATTAATAATACTCTCCTAATTACATAGCCCTTTAAGATTTACCTTAAAATAAAAAGCTCAGAACCCTGTGAAGTAAATAGTACAAATATTATAAAGATACTGAGATTTGTAGAAGTAAAGAGACTTGCATGATCATCCTTTTGGTTAATATCAAGGATCAGATTTTATCCAGATCTTTATTTATTACCAGATAAGACTAATTCTAGTCTATAATCTTATTTTTTGTTTCTGCTCTCTCACTCCATATAAATATAGACTTCAGTTGTGGGTCACTATTATTTAGTCTTGTGGTCATTGAGAGCAGGTATTATGTTTTATTCTTTCTTGTTATCTCCTACAAAGGCCAATCATAGTACACTTTCAATAATACTTGTTGAATGAATGATTGTCCAATATTTTTAGTTGATAACAAGAATTATATTATTGTATTCCTTGTTAAACAGACCAAGCGGGGTTGAAAAGGCTTACTGCAAATATCCTTGTCTCCTAGCTTCTGATGATTTCATTATTATTATTATTATTATTATTATTATTAGTGGCATTTTTGTACCATCATTGCCTTGGTTTGTGACCCTAAATAATTCTCTAGATATATTGGAAGGTAGCATGGCATGTGGAAGGACCTTAGGGAACATCTCTTTCAATGCTTCCAATTTACAGGTAAGGAAACTGAAGTGTAAAGGCTTATAAATTTGGAACAAAAAGCAATTGTAGAGAGTCCAGCCTTATTTCACAGCTAAGAAGATGTGTCCCTCCTCTGAAGAGTTAAGGTGACTTCTTTCTTAGAGCATAAAGTATAGAACTAGTGATTTTCATGATCATTCACTAAATGATCTCATAACTCTTAGCTTGAATTCCTCAGCCTCAGGGGCAGCTGCCTCAAGAGCATACTTGAATTTGGAATCAGGATGTAGGTTCACATTACCCGGTTTATTAACTCTGTGACTTTGACCAATTCACTTACCTTCTCTGTTCCCTTCTCCAAATTAATCAATTTCTCTGATTCTTTAAGCTAAGGATATGGCAATGTCTACTGAATTAATATATCAACTTGAAAATTCTTTTGGAGAAAACCGAAAAAACCTTTTGCTTATTATATGAAAATGAACTTTCTCATTTGAATGTAAAATGAACTTAATTTGCTAAGTAGTTTATAATTCCTTCTGTATCAATTTTTATCTTTAGATATTATAATAATAGCATAATAATAGTATCTAATCACTTGCCTTCAAAAATAACTAAGCCATTTATCCTGTTTTTAATGATTTCCAGAATCAAGTTAATGTTTATTCCCTGCTTTTCAAAGGAGTTGAAGACATGAGTGAGGACTAGGGAAACTGACAGAAAATTGCACGTAGGTGAAATATAAATAAGTACTACTTGGTTTTATCTCCATTATGATTTGGGCTTATCCCCAGGGATAATGGTAAGAGTTCAACAATTATAAAGCATTTTATGGTTTCATAATGATAGCAAGCATTTATATAGTGCTCTAAGATTTTCAACAGTTTAAAATGCACTTTTCTCACAACTCTTTGGTGTGAAGTATTCTAATTTTTATGAGGAAACTGAGACTCAAAGGTGACTCATCTACACTCACACAGATGTCAGTCAGGACTGTCCTGATCCTTGCTCTTCTGGATTTAAGTGCATTGCCTGTTTCACTAATCCTTGCTGCCCTGGAGATACATACAGGTTCAGATGACAGTGTTCCAAAATAATACAATTTAATTCACTTTTGAAGACAGGAGACCTATGTTCACCAAGTACCTAAAGAATAAAATTGAAGATTATTAGATCCTTTGGATTATTTTATATTTGTCCTGAAATAGATTCTCATCTCCAAGTTGGTTCTGGAGCTCCTTTAACTTCTTAGAAGTCTTACAGCTTAGAAATGATCTAAGTAAACATAGAAATTCATAAGGAGGGAGCAAGAAGATGAGGATCATGTGCATATTTCTTTTGATTTTTTTTTTCTTTCCTGCCATATTTATGATGAGTTGGTATTATATAAATTCTGAAGAGACAAACATTGAAAGTGTATAGAATAGAATATTGAAAGATAGTAATAGTTGAGCATGGGTCATATTAGTGCATATTTCATCATTAATAATTATTCTATATGCTATAGGATAAATTCTGTATTCTATTAGAGCTGCCAAGGCTAACATAAGTATTTATTGCCCTTGGCAGATATACTCTCTTATAAGAAGTTGCTTCATGAATCATTCTCTCTCATATTCAGTTTCTCCTTATCTGCTAGCTTCTATGCTACCTACAAGCATAATCAGATCTTCTCTTTCTAAAAAATTCCTTTGACCCTGTTTCTGTCCCCTCAAGCTATAGTCATAGAAATCCCTGCTTATAGTGCCAAACTGCCAAGCCTCTACGGTTGCTCCTTTTGGCTCTTTACATCTGGCTTCCACTTTGTTCTCTCCAAGGTACTATGATCTTTCAAGCTGCTAAATCTACTGGCCTTTTTTTGTATCCTCACCCTCTGCAACTTAGGATATAAGGAACAGTTATTTTTATATATTCTATTAACCTTTGACGTGTGTGCACATTTCTCTCCCTTCCTTTCCCTTCTCCTCTCTGATTACTCTTAAATACTTATCTGTGTTTTCATTATTCTCTTGGATTCTGATTCTGATTCTGGATTCTGACTGATTACTCTTCAATCTCCATTGCTGGATCATCATCCATGTCCTATAAGTGTTTCACACCTATCACCCTGTAAGTGTTTCACAATTTCAAGAACTTTGAAATTCCTATCTGACCACAAACTCCTGTCCTTCTGTATTTGCTTGTCCTGTATTCCTACTAAAGCTATTCTTTATCTTCATTGTGACTTCTAGTCTCTTTCTCAATGGTCTCTCAGGTATTATCAAAACGAAAATAAACTGAGGGCAAAGTTTTGAACATGTTCAATTTATTGATTATAATAAAAAGAGTTTTTGTTTATCACCATGCAGCTCTCCAGTGACTATTAAGACATTTCCCAGATATCTCCAATAAAAGTATTTAAAATGCAATTCATTATCTTGTGCCCAAAACCTACTGTGCTTACAGACTTCCTTTTTTTTTTTTTTTTTTTTTTTTTTTCTGTTGTAGGTTCCATCATTCTTCTAGTCACTTTGGTTATCAGCATCAGAGTCAGTTATCAAGTCTTGATTCTACCTCCATATATCACACCTGTCCCCTTCTCTTTTCACTTAAACACTAGCCTAATTCTGGCCCTCTCCTGGACTAGATAATAGCCTCCCAATTGGTCTTCCTGCCTTAGGCTTCTTCCCTTTTCACCCACCAAAGTTATTTTCCAGAATTAGGTCTGAACATGACATGTCTCATCATGATGATGATGATGAGTCTAATGGCTCCTTATTGCCTTCCAGATCAAATATAATCTCTTCTATTTTTTTAAAGGTATTCATAAGCAGTCAATATTTTTTTATATCATCATACATGATTTCCTTTCCTGCACTTTCTAATCTATCAAAACTGACTTTATATCACTTCTTCACACATGGTCGTCCATTTCCAACTCTATTTTTTTGCATTCCCTTGCCTGTATTTTGAATATCTTTGTCTACTGTTTATTCTTCCTTATGCTGCCTCATTAGAAGATACAACTCAATATAGACCACAACATAACATTTCCACTCTTTCTGTTATTGTTTGCTTGCATTTTTGTTTTTTCTTCTCAGGTTATTTTTATCTTTCTAAATCCGATCTTCCTTGTGCAACAAGATAACTGTATAAATATGTATACATATATGTATTTAACATATTCTTTAACATATTTAACATGTATGGATTACCTGCCATCGGGGGTAAGGGGTGGAGGGAAGGAGGGGAAAAGTTGAAACGGTAGTTTTTGCAAGGGTTAATGCTGAAAAATTACCCATGCATATGTTTTGTGTATAAAAAGCTATAATAAAAATAATTTAAAAAAAGAAAATACAACTCAAGCTCTATTTTCTGCCTGAAACCTTTCCAGATTCTCTCTCAAGTATCCTCTTTCTATCTTAATTTTGCTGTATTTAAATTATATTTATTTTGCATTTATTCTGTATGTGTTTACATGCATTTTGTCTCCCTAGATAAACAGTAAAACTCCTTTATTTTGTATTTGTATTAGCAGCCCCTAGAATAGTGCAAAGCATGTAGTAGATATTAATAAATGCTTATTAGGAATTTGGGTTTGCAAGGGAAGGAAGAGTGACCAGGAGATAACTGGAGAAGGCATCTGAATGATTTTAGATGAGGAATAGAAGAGAAAAGGGAATTCTCTACTTATGACCTCAGAGTTGGGGGAGGGGTAGTTTGTTTTTTCCAGTGAAATAGGGATACTCTTCTCAGTCAGAAGGGTAGGGGGGTGAAAAACTGTGGGAGAAAAGTTGAAACGGTAGTTTTTGCAAGGGTTAATGCTGAAAAATTACCCATGCATATGTTTTGTGTATAAAAAGCTAAATAAAAATAATTTAAAAAAAGAAAATACAACTCAAGCTCTGTAAAATGAAATAATGGGATGAAGTGGCTTCTACCACCTCTTTCAGTCCTAAAAATTTGATGCTATTAGCCTTCTTTTAAAACTTTTGAATATTTGAAAAGAATAACAAAAATAGGACATTATCATATAGAGTCATTGATGTAGACTTGGGAGGGACCTCAGGAGCATCTCATCTATTCTCTAATTTTTCAGATGAAGAAACTGAGACCCAGGGATAGTCAATGATTTACCCAAGATTTGTGGGTAGTCAGTATTAGAAGGTAGTGTCTGAATCCAGAATCAGGGTTTTTTTTCATTGTACTAGACTTCAGGATGCCTTAAGACCAAAGAAAACTTTATTCTAGAAATTCTACATAACCTGTAGTCCTGAACTTGCAATTAAATTTGGTATCCAGAGAGCATTTTCCTTAAAGGAGAAGGACATGGAGAAAGGACTTTACCAATTTACACTACCTGGCACATAGTAGACTCCATATAAATATGAACTAGTAGTAATAGTGGTAGTAGTTGTAGGATATGCAACTCCTTAGGAAGAAACCCTTATCTATACCTTTTCTTCAGTTTATAATCTTAACAGAATTTCCTGGGACACTGACAAGTTGTATTTTGCCCAGGATCACAAATTAAATATCAGAGGGGAGAATTGAAAAATTCTATCTGATATAGAATATTAGATATGTAGAATATCTGTCAGCCCTATATTACATTGAACTATCACAGAAACAGCCAGGTGATTTGAATGTATGGGCTGAGGATATTGTATGTATAGTCTCTTATTTAAATAACATTTATTCAGTCCTTGTACAAAAATTCAAATGGTGGCTAAATTTTTTTTGTTTTTGATAAATATTCTATATTGCTATAAAAATAAACTTTATTTAAAGAAATATATTCAGAAACTATCCATCTTATCTTTTGCTTAAAGGAGAAAATAAAAGCTAAAGAAAAAGCATAAAACAGCTTTAGTCCAGTGCACTTACAAAAAAACAAAAAAAAAAAAAAAACAAAACTAAAGTATTTTGGCCTACTTTGGCTACTTACTCAAGATGAACTTGTATAGCTGAAATCTGGTGTTTACTAGTGGTAATCTGTATCCACATTATGGCACTGGTGTTTCAGAGCTAGAGAAAACAATGGCTGAATTGTATGAAGTCGAAGTTTTGGGGAATGCTCAACAGATAAAAAGTAAGATAAATGTGTCGTTTCTTAATGATTTGCTTAAGTTAAACTAGTTTTCATTTCTTGAATAGTTGTAGAAAGTATGCAGAATAAATGATACATGCTATGTGTGTAGCAATAACTATATATAGTATAATATAAATAAGCATAACAAGTATAAGAGTATCAGGCATAAAAATGCACATATTAAAACATAAACTAAATCTCATGCATTTCCATATAATGCATTTTAAATTCAACAAACATTAATGAAGCTACCATATGTGAGGTGGTGTCAGAGGCACTAGAGCAGAGGACATAGCCTCTGCTGGTGGAATAGTTTATGGACTTAAGAGGGTGAACAAAGATACAACATGCACAAAAAAGTACACAGAAAAGAATGTAATGGAGGGGGAGAGGGGGGAGAGGAGGAAGAGGAGAGATTCAGACCAAATTCTTTTAAGAAAATGTACAAAAGTGGGGGAAATTTTCTTTACTGCTGTGAGGCCCAGACCTGGCTTATCCATATATCTGCCCCATGCCCTATTATACTAGACTATGCTCCAAATTCTCAATAAATGTTTCTTGGAAGTGTTAGGAAATGACTTTCAGGCTAAATTGTTTGGAAGAGATAACTGAGCAGATCCCTGAAAGAGGAGAACTATTTCAACAAGTGAGCATGAGAAGGAAGGCAGTGTATTCTAATCATGAGAGGTGACCTATATTATTGAGTACTTAGAGGTAAATTTGGAATCTAGGACCAATAGAGTCTACTTTGTGTGGGAAAGGTGTGAATAAATATAGGAAAAATAGGTTTCTTGTCAACTTATACTTTGCCTTAAATTCTAAGCTAAATATTTTATATAATTAATTTTACTAATTTAAATAATATAGTATTTTGTACTCTAGATAATAGGGTACCACTGGATATTTTGGAATAAGGGAGTGACATAGCCAGATGTGTGCATTAAGAATGTTCTTTTGGCAGCTTCATAAAGAATGGAGTGGAGAGGGAAAAGACTCAAGGTGAGGTATCCAGATAGGATGCTACTGTAGTAATCCAGGTAGGAGATCAAAGTTCTTAACTTGAGTGGTATTGGAAGGAGGGGGGGTGAGGGGATGAGAGTGGGAAGTAGGTGGGTGTGGATATATATAGAGTAGAAGAAAGAGGGACATTGAAGATGATGAGTATCTGATGGGATATGAATGATAAAAAAGAGGAAAAATTCAAAGGTTACTGAAATTTTGTGGTCTCAGTGACTGGGAGGGACAGAAGGAAAATGAGTTCAATTTTAGAAATAAAAAAGTTGTGTTGCCACAAGTTTTTAAAAACCAAAGAACTCTGAGAATGTGTGGGAGAATAGCCTAGGCTGGGAAGGCAGGTAAAGGGGCACAGCTGGACTCAACGGTGTAACAGGCCCTACTTTTTAGAGTCTACTCTAACATAGCACCCTTCATGTAGTAGGAACTTTAAATAAGAGCTCAATTGAAGGGATGGGATTACTTATTTAGATGCAGTCCTAGACACATCTAAGCTTTTGCTTAGGTAGTAGATGCCAAAGAAAGCATGATCAGTATGTATTTGAGGACCCATGGTGATCATGATGTGGATCAGTGGTGTCAAAAGTAAAATAAAAACAGATTCTTGCAGGTAGTATTCCATAAATCAACATTATTATGTGGCATTGTATTTTTATTTAGTTGAACATTTCCCAGTTACATTTTAATCTGATTTGGGCTGCTCAAAAGTTTTACTGGGGGAGTAGATGACCTCAGTAAGTATTTTGCTTATATGTTTTTGGTGGGTTTTCTGGTTAATTTAATTTTCTTTCTTTTTTTTCCCCTTCAGTCCAAGCCTTATGCATTTGATCGTGTATTCCAGTCAAGCACCACACAGGAGCAAGTATATAATGACTGTGCAAAGAAGATAGTGAAAGGTAAATAAATATATTTCATCCATTTCTAAAAATATTGGGTTTTTTGTTGAAGCTTTATCCTGGGATTCTTCTCACCTCCCATTCTTGATAATATTTTTGAAGATTCTTCTAAATTAATAATTGTGGGGGGAAATTTTTGTATTTTTAATACAAAATGATGATAGTGATTATCTTTAGTAAGAAAGAAATTTGTACAATGTCCATCACTTCAAAAATCAGGTTATGATTATAAACACATGTTATAGGCTTAACGTTCACATCACAAGAGAGTTTTTAAGGTAATAAATTAGAATTAAAGCAACAGAGCAGAAGAAACAAAATTACTAGGCAGATATCCAGCAGTTTAAAGAAAATGACAATTCTTTGTCACTGCATGCTTCTTCCACTCCATCATTATTTTCTTTCCAAAGACCCCTTCTAGCAATAAGCAGGAAAGGTAGAAAGGAATTCAGCCACAAATTTGATCCCAGTGCATATATTTCAAGTCATAAATTTGTTAATATAAACCCAATTTAAGAGATTTTTTTGGGTAGCGAGAGAGAAGAAAAGCAGGTTTCCTCTTATTTTTTATTCCAGATTCACAGAATCTTAGAATTGAAAAGAGCATTAGACATTATGTAGCTTAAACTTCTGTAGGACTTCCTTTTCTTCCAATCCTAATAAATTGAATGGCTGTTCAGCCCTTGCCCAATTATGTTGGGTGGTTTGGGCTTACTTCTTTTAAAATTAATTACTTTGTTAAGACTGCACTAATCATTAGAAAGCTGAATTTTACATTGAATTGACACCTCAGACTTTCCTAACAAATTTATTTTATTCCCATAAATACAGTTTTAAAAAATAAATGCCTCATTTCAAATTGAATGGCTTCAATTCCACCATTCTTCTTCTGCTGTTATTTCTAGGTTTCCCTACATTTAGATTTACTGGTACCATTATTTCTCATAATTACTTTGTAATTAATGCTGCTGGTTCTTTGCTTTAGCAAGGTTAGTGGCTACCTAATACACACTTGATTCATTGAGCTTTGCAATCACCTAAAAACCCCAGATCTTTTTCTGGTGAATTTCTATCAAGTAGGATCTTCCAATCTTATACTTAAGCACTCATGCAAATTGAATTTTTAACGTAAGTTCAAGAATTTAACTCATTTTGTTGACTTAAGCCAATATATACTAACTTTTAAAGCTTATTTTAAATATCAGTTCTTATTAGTTAGTTCTCTAAGTTTTTCATCAGATTTCTAATAAAATACTCTACACTTAGTAGATGCTTAATAAATGCTTTCTAATTGATTCATGAGTATGCAGAATGACTTCATATAAGTGATTTTTAGAAAAAATATTAGGAAAAGAGCTTTGTCAGAACCCTCTGGAAATCTTCCTTTTTATAAACTCAATACGTTAGCCAATATCTGGGTACAATTGTACAATAAATTGCAAATCTGACCAACAGTACAATCACATAAGCCATTTCATGAAGAACTTAGTCAGGGGATCATAGGTTTTGATTAGGAAAAGTGTTCCTTAGGTCAAACCTTATTTTACATATCAGAAACAGGCCAGGCCGAGGTGATAAATGACTTGCCTAGGGTCACATAGCTAGTACTTGTCTCAGGGAGATTTTGAACCCAGCTCTTCCTGATTATACCTGATTACCTGAAGTTTCTGGGATATCTAGTTTATTATATTTATTATAAAGAGTCAGTTTAATTTAATGCCATTAATTTTCTTGTAAATCAATTTTGGCTCATGGTTCTCATCCCATTGTTTCTTAAGGACTCATACATTATGTGGTTAGTAATACTCCATTCTCTGTCATTCATATATATATCATAAATAGAAATATTTAGCTATACTTTTTGAAAGTTGCCATTTGCTCCTTTTTAAAATTAAGACATTGTTACATATTCAGTCTTTAAACTATTACTGGGAGGAACTCTCAGATAAAATTTTCAAGTATTTTCAGCTGCTTGGTATTATTCCATAACTAAAAATGTATCTTCCTTGAGAATTGGTCCCATTACTTCTTGCTTTGATCACAAATTTTTTTAAATGGCTTTTTTGTCCTTAGCAATTGTCAGTCAATAAACATTTACTAAGTGGCTACTGTGGACCCAATCCTAGGACACAAAGACAGCAGAAGACAATCTAACTTCTCTAATTTAAGGGAGCTCATGATCTGATGGGGGGAGAAAATACACAAAAAAAGAGAGGTAAGGGGAGAAGACAGAGGGAGCGATTAAGTTCTGTAGCTGGATGGGAAATGAAGAGGTTGCTGCCCCGCCTCTCTTGGTGTTTACCCATCCACCCTATCCAGTCAAAAGAAGGAAGAGGTCCCAAGGGCAGGGGGTATTAGGGAGGCTTGAGTTTCAGAGTTAAGGTGGTCTTTTCATTAAGCTGAGTTTCTGGAAACAAGTCCAGGAGAGCAGCCAGGTGGGAAATGATTGTTGTGAACTAAGCACAGCCTTTTTATGTGTAAAAAATATAAATACTATTATATGCCTGTTAATTCAGCACTGATTTGAGAGAACAGTAAAATAATAGATGCGAAATCACCATAAAAAACTGCAAAGTACTCAACTGATGTAATAACATTCCTTTTACATGCCTTTTTACTGCCCTCGATTTTCTTGCCTCTCCTTCCATATTTTGCACATGTACAGCTAGGTGATGCAGAGGATAAAGTGCCAGTTAGGAAGAGTCATCATCCTGAGTTCAGATCTGGCCTAACTCTGATCCTGGGCTATGTGACCCTGGGCAAGTCACTTAATCCTGTTTGCCTCAGTTTCCTCATCTGTAAAATGATCTGGAGAAGAAATGCCAAACTGCTCCAGTATGTCTGTCAATAAAACCCCAAAATAGGGTCACAAAGAGTGGGACACAGCTGAAAAACAACAGAACATCAACACATAACACAGATTCCGTTATAGCAACACTGGTTTCTTTTAAGTTCATTTTTTCATTAAGGGAAATAAAAAGATGCCTTCCTGGAGTTAATAAGCTTTCTGGTAGACTATAACATACACACATACATACACACACACACATACACACACACATACACACACACACACACACACACACACACAACTATGCAACATTATATCATAACCATGCAGTAACTAGGATGAACTATAACATAATAACATGAGAGGAATGTAGTCCAAGATAGCAAGAAGGACATATTTCCAAGTACTGGGATCAGTAATGGCTTTATAGGAGAATTGGACCTTGAATTTTAAAAGGCCTGTGTAATGGTAAGGGATTTCCAGATACGTTGAGTAATATGAAGAAAAACAACAATGTTAGGAAGGGCTTAATACTTATTTGGGATGGTAGCTACTCCAGTTTGGCTAGAATGTGGTTCATATAGAATGGAGTAAGATAAGGCTTCATGAAACTTTCTTTCTTCCCCTGATTATAAGTGACTTTGAACCTTAAATCTTATATAGCACTTTGTTCTACCCCTTTCCAACATAGATTATGGCATTACCTTTATGTTTGTGGCATATGTACTCCCCCTTTTCCCACTAAATGTGACTTTTAGGACAAGAAATGTGTCTTATTTAAAATTTGCATCTTCCCCAGGGCCTAATATGATCTCTCAAATGATAAATGTTTCATATTTTTTATTGAATTGTGGGAGTACCAGGTTGTAAAATGACTAAGATGCTAAACTAAGAAGTTTGGATTTTATTATATATTCAGTAGGCCCCTTTGACAAATTGTGAAAGCATATGAATGGGGGAACTTTCAGAGAATAAACCAAATCTATCAGCAGTCATATGAAAACATTCCATAAATCACTAATAATTAGAGAAATGTGAATTAAAATAATTCATGAGATACCACCTCATACCCATTAGATTGGCTAAGTTGATAGAAAAGAAAAATAAGGGGAAATGAAAAAATAGAGACACTTATGCACTTAAGGGTACTCCAATCATTCTGGAGTACAATTTGGAATTATTCCTAAAGAGCTATAAAACTATACCTTTCACCCAACTATACCACTACTAGATCTATTCCCTAAGGACATCAAAGGAAAAGAACCCAAAGGCACAAAAATGTTTATATCAGTTCTTACTGTGGTGGCAAAGAATTGGAAACTGAGAGAATACCAACAATTGGTGAATGGCTGAATAAGTTATTTTTTTATAACATAAACACACATGCTGTGTATTGTATATAAATATGATAAAATATTACTGTGCTGCAAGAAATTAGGAAGATGATGACTTCAGAAAAATCTGGGGAAATAAGAACTGATGCAAATTGAAGTAAGCAAAACTAGCATAATAATCTGTACAATAGTAGCAGTATTGTAAAGACAATCAACTGAGAAAGACTTAGCTCTGATTAATACAATGACCCCTGAAATTCTGAAGGATTCAAGATGTAGAATGTTCTTCATTTTCAGATAAGAGACTGGTAGAGTAGATAGAAGTGTATTTTCCTTTCTTTATTATTCTTTTTTTTTTTCCCACAACATGGTTAATGTGGAAATATTTTGCATAGCTTTATATATATATAATGGTTATCATATTTCTTGCTTTCTCAATGGGTAAAGAAGAAGTTAGAGGAAGAGAGAGAGAGAGAGAATTTGGAACTGAAAGTAATTTTTCTAAAAAAGTTATATTCAAAGGAGATCAGTTTTGAGCCGAGGATAGATATGGAAGTCAGCAAAAAGAACTAAAATTGATGACTTAGCTTTGCTGGAAAATTTGGAGAAGCAAAGAAGTTTGATTGAAACCGAACTTGATAATGAGTTGATGGAAGGCCCAGAAAGTGGCCTCATTTGTGGTTTTGTTGATTTACTAGATTTAAAAAAGCAATAGAAAAACTGTTACAAGTACAGATTAAACTGTGTCATTTTTCCCTTGAAGATCCAGTTGTAATATTAGAAGGGTAGTAACAAATTGGGAAAATATTTTTACAGTTAAAGGTTCTGATAAAGGTCTCATTTCCAAAATATATAGAGAACTGACCCTAATTTATAAGAAACCAAACCATTCTCCAATTGATAAATAGTCAAAAGATATGAACAGACAATTCTCAGATGCTGAAATTGAAACTATTTCCACTCATATGAAAGAGTGTTCCAAATCACTACTGATCAGAGAAATGCAAATTAAGACAACTCTGAGAAACCACTACACACCTGTCAGATTGTCTAAGATGACAGGAACAAATAATGATGAATGTTGGAGGGGATGTGGGAAAGCTGGGACACTAATATATTGTTGGTGGAGTTGTAAAAGAATCCAACCATTCTGGAGAGCAATTTGGAACTATGCCCAAAAAGTTATCAAACTGTGCATACCCTTTGATCTAGCATTGCTGCTATTGGGCTTATCTCCCAAAGAAATACTAAATAGGGGAAAGGGATCTGTATGTGCCAAAATGTTTGTGGCAGCTCTTTTCATAGTGGCTAGAAACTGAAAGATGAATGGATGTTCATCAATTGGAGAATGGTTGGGTAAATTACGGTATATGAAGGTTATGGAATATTATTGCTCTATAAGAAATGACCAGCAGGACGAATACAGAGAGGTTTGGAGAGACTTACATGAACTGATGCTGAGTGAAATGAATAGAACCAGAAGATCGCTGAACACTTCAACAAAAATGCTGTATGAAGATGTATTCTGATGGAAGGATATCTTCAACGTAAATCACTTTCAGTTGATCAATGATGGATAGAAATAACTACACCCAGAGAAGGAACAATGGGAAGTGAATGTAAATTGTTAGCACTACTGTCTATCTACCCAGGTTACTTATACCTTCGGAATCTAATACTTAACGTGCAGCAAGAAAATTGGATTTACACACATATATTGTATCTTAGATTGCCTGTCATCTAGGGGAGGGAGTAGAGGGAGGGAGGGGATAATTTGGAAAAATGAATACAAGGGATAATGTTATAAAAAAATTGCTCATGCATATATACTGTTAAAAAAATTTATAATTATAAAATTAAAAAAAAAAAAAAAAAAAAAAAGAAGAAGAAGATCCAGTTGTTATATAGTGATCAGCATGCTCCCAGAACAGATACAGGGAGCCTCATTAGGTTGTTGTAGAAGTAGAGTCATCTTTAAGGACAGCCTTTTTTTTGTTTCTTGGCTTTATGTATCCTGATCAAGAAATTTCATTATCTTCCTTTTGCTTTTAGAATCATGTCTGGTACTTAAGCATTTCACATTGTGGCTCCAGACTGCCTTTTAAGGCTATAGGACATAGTTCCCCTTGTCAACAAGATAGATGGTGTTCTCTGAACTGGAGAGTATTTCCCACCTCCATTTGCATATTCTATCTCCCATACCTAGAATGTTCTTCCTCCTCAAGTCCAGCTTTAGTACCCCTTTTCAAGAGACCTTTCCTGATTTCCCCTAGTTGTAAAGATCCCCTATCCCCCAAATCACTGTGTGTATCCTATACTTACTAGTGAACATGTTGCTTTCCTCAAGGGCAGCAATTGTCTAAGTTTTATAGCTGTATCTCTCAGAACCTATCACTTTGTGGGTGTTTAATAAATGCCTGTTGAATTTAATTGAATTGGTTAAGAGACTATTATCAAGAAGATAAGAGACCCTGAACAATGCTGGTTATAATGGAAATTGGGCGGCAGTGGGACTGATGGGAGATATTGCCCAGGTGGAACTGACAGAACTTGGCATCTGATTGAATCTGTAGGAAGAGGAAGCAGCTAAAGATGGCTCCAAGATTTTCAGGCTTACTTAGGTGATTAAGCCTTAGTGACTGGGTGACTATCTTGATCATTTAAATGGTTTCAACTTAAAAACCTAAGTCAGCCAGTGACTCGAGATTATCAGAGAAAAAGAAAACAAATTTGTCTACATGTATGAGATAAGTTTGTTTCATAAAATACATTGAGAGAATTTTACAATAATTGAATATTATAAAGAATAACTTAGGTACAGGGAATTTCATAGAATGTTGTCTGATTCATGATTTTATTCTAGAGTTAAAGCTAGGACAAATAAGATTTATGAAATTCCCATTTCCCAGGTTTATTTTTAAATTTTTAAAATTTTTTTATTTTTTGAGGCTGGGGTTAAGTGACTTGCCCAGGGTCACACAGTTAGAAAGTATTTGAGACCACATTTGAACTCAGGTCCTCCTGAATTCAAGGCTGGTGCTCTATCCACCGCACCACTTAGCTGCCCCATCTCCCAGGCTTATAGTAAAATAATAACAATATGAGAATTTTGTAAGATAAACTTATTTCTGTTTGTAGGTTCTAACAATTTGTAATATCTCTTTGAGCACTAGCCATCATATTTCATATTTGGTTATTTCTTTCTAGGTCTTACAATAGTTTGGTTTTATTCTTTCTTAGTAAAAGTATTGAAACAGTGGATAGTGTGCTAGACTGAGATTGAACATTTATTAAATGAGCCAAACATTCTGCTTCCATCTTTCATGTGAATAAAAACAAATTTTATCAGTTTCTGACAAGAAAACAGACCTTGGATCCAATCCCAGTTCTGACATTTACCGTCTTTGTGACCCTGTGCAAATCACTTAAGCTATGTGTGCATCAGATAACTCCCTAGGATTTATTTACTAAGTCTTAGATAAATTTTATTCTGCTCTGACAAAGGAACTTTTCCACACTCAAATTAAAGATCCTTTATATGTTGTGAGGATTAAGTTTAGACTTTGATAGGTTTATAATTCTTATATAGAATTTTAGAAAGACTTTGTACACATCAACTCATCTGAAGAAAAATTAACTTGTTTTTTTACCAGATTATTTTGCTGGATTTATAAGAATTTAGATGGCTCTCTTAAGTATTTTAATTATTTGAGAGGTTTCTTGTGTTGATAATAAGGAATATATGACATTTTCTTGCAACACTTAAAAGCAATTCTCTGAATTTTGTTTAGGAGGGAAACTCCCTAGTATATAAATCTTTTTTTTTGTTGTTGTTTATTTTTCTTATAGATGTACTTGAGGGATATAATGGTACAATATTTGCATATGGACAGACATCCTCTGGGAAGACACATACAATGGAGGTAAGAAATTGTAAAATAAGTTTTCCTCTCCTTTTTTGAGTAGCATAGCAAAATCATTAGTATGGTTTTTTGTATTGACAGTAAAATTATTTAACTATTATTTTGGACATTTTACTACTTTCTCTTCTGGAGGTAATATATTTTGAATTATTAAAGTTTTATTTTATTAGTGATGTCATCATATCCACAAAATAGTGAGAATTTGTAGGTCTGCTTAAGATATAGCAGCAAAGTATAGAATTCAAATAATCTTTTCTAGAACTTGATTGTTTTTCAGTATAGTTTAGGCAGTAAATTGAGAATAAAAATTGGTCCTATTGGACCCTAAAGACTTTAGATCCTATCCGAGTGGCATATTTGTCACTTCTTTATATTAAGAATTTGCTGTAGTTCTTAGCAACTTTTTTGAGATTTTAAAATGCTTATATGCTAAAAGTTCAAAATAAGATATAGGAGTAGTTTTTTGTTTGCTTAACCCTTTTTTTTGGGGGGGGAGGCAAAGTCACTTCTTTAATCAGTAGATTGCCTGAATTGTCCATATCATTCTGAGTCTGAGGTCTGAGCACAATCCACTTCTGCTTTACAAAACAATTTATGTTGAGCGCTTGGCTTGGGCGATTAGTTTGACAACAAAAGTTACCAGTAAAAATCAGATCAGGCATTTCTAATATTTGAATTAAACTAGAGAAAGAAGAAAAATTTTTCTAAATAAGGAATTTCCATTTTTAGATATGTGTAGTATTCCAATGAACTGGAATAATTCAAGCTTAATTATTAGAATATGATCCCAAGAGTATCCTGGTAAAAGATAAAGTTTATACTTGGAATCACGGTGATGATATATTTTGATACATGTATGCCATGTAGTCTAGAAATTTTTTTTTTAACAATATGGCCATATTTAATATTTTAATTTATTCTATTTTTCCTGTTCACTGTTGATTCATTTTAGTTGTAAAGGATTTGCTTATAGATTGCTATATTACTTACATTAAATATGTATAATTCACTAAAAAGTCTAATGTTTTTTATTGTTCCATTCAGGGTAAACTCCATGATCCAGATGGAATGGGTATTATTCCAAGAATAGTACAAGATATTTTTAATTATATTTATTCTATGGATGAAAATTTGGAGTTCCACATTAAGGTATACTCTTAGAGATTTGTTTTTATTTAGCTTTTAGGATAATGACACTTACAATGTATTAAGTAATTGTCTGGTTTATAGTTAAGTTTTCGAAAAAGTCAATTTCATTGCTTTAGACTTACTTTGTACTTATCACACTTAGCCTTCTATTAAAATTATTTGTATACATGCCTTATGCTTTATTTATCAAGTAATGAGATTCTGGGAGGCCAGGGTGATATCTCACTTACCTTGAATGGATTGCAACTTCCATTGTGCCTCTGGTTAAAGCTGTAAGAATGTCAACTATTTGGGGGCAACTATTTTTTCAGTTTTGTCTTTGTGTTGGTTGGGGTGGTTCTCAAACCCATATTCTGGATTGGGTTACAGACCATCTTCATAAGCTGAATTAAATTCTCAAGGTCCTAGTCAGGGAAAGTGCGAGATCTACACCTATATCTTCATTGCTGTAGCTCCTGAGCCCCACTGGTGGGACTCACATTTATGTAATATTGAACAGTCACCCTTAACTCTTCAACATTATATTACTATAAAGCAAATGCATGAATAACCAGTATATCACATTCTCTATAGACACCTAGGTGATATTCAGCCATCAGTATACATGGGAAAGAATAAATACTTCTATACAAGAGACATATCAATTAGCCCTGGCACAGGTCCTTGGGACTGTTTATAAACTCTGCATTGTAGACCTTAGTGTTCTTAGTTTGTTCAGAAACAGTCTATACCATATGCAAACTGTTTATCTGTAGATGCTTAATACACTATTGTGGCAAATCTATTCTAGTACTTTAATTGATAAAGGTAAATAACCACATCGTCCTGGATAATTACTTAAACTTTTGTTCTTATTTTGAAATGTAAAAATGAGAAGGTTGGACTAGGTGATTCTCAATTTTTTCAAGTGGAAAAAATCTAATCCTTTTTAAAAGATGGAATAAAGAAAGGAAAAAAGACTTAAAGCTATTATCTTTTCGCTTCCTCTGTGAATTGACTAATAACATGTATTAAGTAATTTTAGTGATAATTGATTTTGTTTTTTCTTTTTTAATTTCTGTTTTTCCTTTAGGTATCATATTTTGAAATATATTTGGATAAAATAAGGGACCTTTTGGATGGTAAGTTGTACTCTTCTTATTATCTCTCCTGGAATAACAGTAGTAATCTGTGTTTTGTCCGAAGGAATCTGAAAATTTTCTTTTTTCCAATAAATGGAAAAGTATTTAGCTATGGAGTATATAAAATTATAGAAGATGACATCTTAAAATTATTCTGGTAAATAACAGTTGTGTGTCTTTTGATAATATAATGAGAAGCATACATTTATGTATATATTTAAAATTTTGAGTACAATCTTGATTGTTTAAATCTCTTTGGACAGTGATGATGGGGTAGTCTTTTATTTCTCTCCTCCCACCCCCACCCCACTCCCAAATACTTGTGAAGGTATTTCTAAAATAGTGATTCTTGTCTCTTTGTCATACTACTCAGAGGGAGAAAATTTATATAATAGCAGTTTCTTAGCTAATGTTACATTTTAGAGGACATTCGTAATCATCTGACAAATAATGTTTTCCCATTTCAGTTTCAAAGACCAATCTTTCTGTTCATGAGGACAAAAACAGAGTTCCCTATGTAAAGGTCTGTATAACATTTACAGAATGATTTTTTTTTTTTAAGAGAAAAAGCACATAATGATGTGAAAATAATTTTAGTACTTTATAAAATTATTTTCAAGGGTTGTACAGAGCGTTTTGTATGTAGTCCAGATGAGGTTATGGATACCATAGACGAAGGAAAATCTAACAGACATGTAGCAGTTACAAGTAAGTAAATATTTGAATTTTAAAAACAAATCCAATTGATAATTGTGTTTTCAGTGTAAAATATGCCATTTTAATTTATTGAAGAGAGAAAATTACTAATTCATACAATTGTTTTAATGTGTTTTCATTATAGATATGAATGAACATAGCTCTAGAAGTCACAGTATCTTTCTTATTAATGTAAAACAAGAAAATACTCAAACAGAACAGAAACTGAGTGGGAAACTTTATCTGGTAGATTTGGCTGGTAGTGAAAAGGTAACTTTTTTTCTTTTTAAAAAATATTTCTCTAGGTACAAATACACATACCTGAATTGCTTTTTCTTATGTAGTATTTTGTATACCTTATTAAATCTTTTGGGGGGGAATATGTAAAATAATATATAGTCTATATTTCAGCCCCTATAAACAACCAGTACCATTGAATTGTAAAGAGGACATGATTCTGTAATATTCCATACCCTTATTTATAATCAGACACTTGATCCGAATATTTGGTAATGTTTTCAGTGTAGTGTAGATATGTGTCAGGTTATATTTTAGTTGACTAAGTTCTGTTTGATATAATATGTGTGAGTAGACTTTTTACATATTAGGTACTTCAAAAGTATCTATTGATAGTTTGTTGAAAATGGTCTCATTTGTCAATTAAAATGGACAAATTTCAAATTTTAGTTATATTTACATTTTAATGTTTAGAGAATTGTTTTATCTTCAGAGCATCTACAATTATCTTGTTTCTTGTGCCTGTCCAACTTTATTGCCCCTTTTAAAGTTAGGCTTTGTCATCATTGTCATCAGTACTTTTCATGGACATTCTTGCCTCTTTGGATTTGCTTTTATTTTCCTTGCTTTTCCTTACTTAAAGTCTACACATTTTAAAAATATGATTTCAGGTCCTGCTTCTAACACAAAACTATCCCTAAAAACTCAAGCCAATATTGATAGCCCATCTTATTTTAATTTATATTGTTAAATCACCTAGTTAATTTAATTTAAAGTATACATAGCAGTATAAATAGGAGTATTTTTAGAAATCAAAATCCCTTTATTTTGAGACTTAGGAAACTAAGATTCAGAATGTGATTTATTAGGATTTATGGAGGTAGCAAGTGATAGTTTGGGGAGTAGGATCTGAGTCTGCTGTCTTGCACCGATTGCCCTGTATGCCACACTGTGCTACTCTTTACATGGATCATACAATTTTTGTTTAATGAGTATGTGTCCATAACTGGATTATTAGCCTCTTAAGAGAAGGATGATCTGTTTTCTTCCATATGACATGGTACAGAAAGTGCTGGAGTTAGAATCACAGATATTTGGATTCAAAGCTTACCTTTGACATAGAAACATAATGGTGGAGTACATGGAGAATGCACTGGATTTGAATCTGAGGCCCTGGGGTTAAATCTTTGCCTTTCTACTTAGAGCTGTATGACCATGGGAGATTAAGTGCATTGATATGGGACTCAGTTTCCACATCTGTAAAATAGATAGTTTGAACTAGAGGGCCTCTAGAGACCTAGCTTTCAGTTTTTGGTGCTTGGAATATTCTAGTTATTTGTCTCAGGCCACTTATCTTAGTTCTTAGTGCAATGAAAAGAGTTTTCTTGGAATAGGAGTCGAAATACAGTCTTGACTAAATACATCCAGATGACCCCAGCAAGCAGTTTAAGTTGTCTGAGCCTTAGCTTCCCATGTATAAAATGGGATCTCACCCATTCTTAGAATAATAGCTTTTCTCTTCTCATTCATACTATATCATTTGCTTTTGTGACTCTCTGGTACATTTATCATGTATCTATATGTATTATAATTATATATCTTTGTCATGTCTCCCTGTGTGATTAACCTTAATGAAATTAAGATTATCATCTTCTCTGTCAAGATGATCTAAACTTTATTCTCAGTACTGTTCATTTGAAATTATCTAAATATTTCATTTTTAAAGAAAGAAATCATTTTAGATAGTATTTTCTGGCCATTGTACTCTATGTCCCTCAATCTTATTTAATACAAGTAAATTAGATATTGTCACTTTTCTCCCGAATTTGTAATCTCCTATGTTAAGAGCAACAAATGTAACATATTGAAAGAAGAAAAAAGCTCAAGGTTGCAATAAAAGAACAAAATGATAAAAAATTTTAAAATATTTATACTTAAATATTCCTTCTAAAGTACTGCCACTATGCCAGTAAACATTTCATCACTAACTATGAGCAGAGTAGGATGTAAAGGATTTCTAATCCTTAGGTAAGGTATAGTCCCTTTCCTCTTGGACCTTATAGTGAAGAGATACAATGCGTATAGTAATAATTATAATACAAAACATCAAATATGTTAAAAGGGGGCAAAGAGTTATTATATTAGTAACAGTGTCTGCCAGCCCTGCACTATCCTCTCTTCCCAGATAATCTTTTTCAAAAGTGAAGTATATAAAAAATATCAAGGTAACTATGGTATCACTAATAAATAATAAAGACTTTGCTGGGAATGAATAATAATGGAATTGGGGGTGGGAGTGATCTATGATTTCAAAAATATTGAGAACCTCTCACTAAAAACTAAAAGAAAAATAGATTGGTAGATTCTTAGAGATTTATATGGAACACTAAGAGATTAAATGCTTTTGCTGGCTGGAGCAGTGGATAAAGTCAGTAAGACCTGAGTTCAAATTTGGCCTTAGACACTTACATGCTGTATGACCATGGGCAAGTCACTTAATCCAGTTTGCCTCAGGTTCCTCATCTGTCAAATAAATGAGCTGAAGAAAGAATGACAAACCACTTCAATGTCTGTCAAGAAAACCCCAGATGGGAATCATAAAGGGTCAGATATGATTACTAAAAAAACAACAACCCTTTGATTATTGTTTCAGAATAATTGTTTTCCTGGTTTCAAAGCCTGCCTCTATATGCTATGTCACACTATTTGTCTCAGCAGTATCTTTAAAGAGCATAATTTTTAACTTGAAGTTTCTTGTGCTTTAATTTTTTTTTTTTTTTTTTAAATTATACATATAGGTTAGTAAAACTGGGGCTGAAGGTGCTGTACTGGATGAAGCTAAAAACATCAACAAGTCTCTGTCTGCTCTTGGAAATGTCATTTCTGCTTTGGCTGAGAGTAGTGTAAGTATCATAGACTGCTGTTGTCCTTTTTTAAATTTAGAAATTACATTTTGGAGTGGCTAGAAATTGAATGAATATCTGTCAATTGGGGAATAGCTGAATAAATTATGGTATATGAATGTAATGGGATATTATTGTTCTAATAGAAATGAAGGGCAGGCTGATTTCAGAAAAGTCTGGGAAGACTTACATTAACTGATGCTAAGTTAAGAGAGCAGAACCAAGAGAATACTGTATACAGTATCAGCTAGATTGTATGGTGATCAACTATTATGGACTTGCCTTTTAACAAAATGATAATCCAGGACAATTCCAGTAGACTTGAGATGGAAAATACTATCCATATCCAGAGAGAAAACCGTGGAGACTGATTGTGGATGGAAGCTCACTGGTTTCACTTTTTGTTGATGTTTGTTTTTTCTTTCCTATGGTTTTCCCCTTTTTTTCTGATTTTTCTTTCACAACATGCCTAATATAGAAATATGTCTGAAATAGGAGAAGGAAAAAAAATTTGGAACTCAAAATCTTGCAAAAATGAATGTTGAAACTATCTTTACATGTAATTGGAAAAATAAAATACTGTTGAGGAAAAAAATTTTTAAACTAATCTTAGATTTGTACACAGAAACTGTGATCCATTTCTAGTATTATAAATTATATGAGAAGATACTGTGCCCTGTGTAAGTGTTCAAATATTTATTGAATGAATGCAATTGTTACCAGTTTTAGATTTCCATTTTAGATCATTAGTGAAGTTAAACAGCATATCTCATTCCTGTTCTTTAAATTAGGGAATTAACATTAAATGGACACATTGAAAAAATATTCAACACAATTTTTTTTTTTTTTTTTTTTTTGGTAGACATATGTTCCTTATCGAGACAGTAAAATGACAAGAATCCTTCAAGATTCACTAGGTGGCAACTGCAGAACCACGATTGTTATTTGTTGTTCTCCATCATCATATAATGAATCTGAAACAAAATCTACACTCCTATTTGGTCAAAGGTTAGTTACTTAAAATGCAATTTATAATCTTAATAAATATTTGAATGAAGTTTAACTTTTTAATATTTATTTCCTTGAAGCCCCTATAAAATCTTGCTATATAGGTTTTTTTCTAAAAGTAAATATAATTCAAGTTAACTGATACACACACACATATATATATATGAAAAAATTATATAAATACACACACCTTTACATAATTGATATCTATTGGCAGAATCCATATTTTATATTAAACTACAGATGCTTCAGATTTGGTTAATTCAGTATTATATTTCACCCAGTTCTTTTGAAAGTTAAGTTAAAATTATAATTAAGGAAAGAAAATTTAATTTTGCAAGGCTTGACAAATAAAATTTGGATCAGATTATTAATTAAAACCCATATAATTCTGACAGAGTTTGTTAATTTTGAGCTGCTATTATATGCTCTTGGATCAGGAATATTTTAAATTTCATAGTGACCATAAAAGAGTCAGATCATAATATTTGTCATTAGCCTTAAAATAATTTAATGTCAGCTTTGCAGATAGTATAAAAAACCCTTCCCCCTTTCCCTTTCCCATTAAGAGCTGCTCACAGTTTGCAAAAGCTGCCCACTATCATCTCTTAAGTATACATTAAAATAGTCTCTTTCTGTTTAAGTAAATAACTTTCTGTATTCATTCTAAAATGTATTCAACTAAGTTGTATACACATTTTATTACCTAGTTATAGAATCATTTGGAAAGTAGCCATTTTTGAAAATAACTAGTTTCATTCCTGTTTTAATTTTTTTTCCAATTTCATTAGAGCCAAAACAATAAAGAATACAGTTTGTGTTAATGTGGAACTAACTGCAGAACAATGGAAGAAAAAATATGAAAAGGAAAAAGAAAAAAACAAGACATTACGTAACACCATTCAGTGGCTAGAAAATGAACTCAATCGGTGGCGCAATGGTAATGAAATTAAGCTATCACATTTTCATTCTAGTGAGCCCATAACTATAGAATAGCTGTTTAAAATATTGGGGAATCCAATATTAAGGTAAATTAAAATAGAAACCAAAGTAATTGTCATTTAGACAACTTTGAAAATGATTTGGTATTTCTCATTAATTATCATTTAGTTAGGTTCTCTAACAAAATGACCCCAAATAATTGAAGCAAAAAGAGGTAAAAAAGGTATCAAAATTCTGCTAAATATCAAGTTTAAATTCTGAATTACATGACTATTTGCTTTTTTTTTTTTTTAATAACCATATCAATACTTGGCATATCTGGTTTTTTAACTAGGGTAATTTTAGGATATGGTGGTCATTTCTCTACTTCTCTTTTTATTAGTAAGGAGATGATAATAGCTTAAAAACCAAAAATGAACAGGGTCTAGAATTTCAGGAGTAGGTATAGGCAGTTGATTAAAAAGAAACATTTTATATTTACAAGATTAAATAATATGAAAGGGCATATTTCATAATTATAGAATTAATCACCACTACAACAGTGTCAGGGAAATGTCTTTAATAGTTAATACACTATTTATAGTTATTTACTAGCATGACTAAATTTCCATGAGTGATACTGGGTTTTTATATATTTATATTTTTTCAGTATTTGGCTAGACAATTTCAGTTATTTAATAGGTATTCAGTATCTTCTATATGATCAATATTGTTTATGGTGAATGTAAAAGCACTGAAAAGTAGAAGCTGCATTTATAAGCTTAAAGTCTAAATTGTATGATATATACTAAAGTGCTATAAGGATTTAGAATAATTAGGGAAATTGAAAGAACTATTGTTTTAAACAATGAACAAGATAGGTAGAAATGCATACAGAAGGCCATTTTATTTTATTTTATTTTGTAGAAGAACAATATGAGAAAAGAGAATAAGGAATAAGTATAATTTATTTGCAGGGCACATCTCCAAATTTGACTAAGGCATATTGGAAATAATGGAAATGGAGAGTCAATGTTAATGGGAAATTGTAGAGTGCCTTGAAAACCTTTGTGACTTGGTGTGAAGGCAAGGGACAGAATGGGTGAATAATGTGGTGGCTTAGCTTGTCAGCATTATCAAATAGATGGAGTTGGAAGACTTACTATGAAACTATTGGAATATTCCATGTGAAGTGATGAGACCCCAGATTAAGGTGATGATAGTGAAACTGAAAAGAGATTTTTCAAAGGAAAATCATCTGGTTTTGGTTGACTTAGATACAAAGGACAAGTATAATTCAAATATGACAAACATAGACAAGGAGTATATAGGGGAACATTAATGAGTTCAGTTTTTAACATGTTTAATTTTATTAAATAGTCATTCCTATGCCTTCTTTAAGGGGAGACTGTGCCAGTTGATGAACAGTTTGACAAAGAGAAAGCCAACTTAGAAGCCTTTGCAGTGGATAAAGATATTACTGTCATCAATGATAAACCAGCAGCCACAATTGGAGTTACAGGAAACTTTACTGATGCTGAAAGAAGAAAGTGTGAAGAAGAAATTGCTAAATTGTACAAACAACTTGATGATAAGGTAGGAATTGTTCTTATTCAAAATTATTTGAATTTGTGGGTATCATCTGCTTCTTAACTGATTGTTTTTATTTGGATATCCTAATAATTTATTTGTTTTTTTTTTTTTTTTTTTAACTTTCTTTGCTGTGTCAGATGTGTGATTTTGTAACATGTGTGGGTTTGCATTATACCATTGTGCAAATTTATTATATCACTGGTTCTGAAACCATGTTGGTCGGATAATTTCACTAAGTTCATGGAACATATATTAAGTTCCTATTACGTGTTACGAACTGTATGTAGCTGCTGAATATACAAATACAAACATAAGTATCTCCCCTTGAGAAGCTTACATTTCAATGGAAAGGGTGAGAAGGAGAAGCTGACAATATCTTCCACAAGTACAACATCTATTTCATGAAGGAGAGAAAATTAATAATGGTGGGAATCAAGAAAGGCTTCATATGGAAAATGCAATCTCAGTTGGACTTTAAAGGAAGCAAGAATTCTAGGAAGTAGATAAGAGTTTACCTGGAGTGCCTTCCAGACATAGGATTCCACATATGCAGAGACCTATAAGAAAGGGGATGAACAGTCATGTGTAGGGAACAGACCCATTTGAGTAGGATGAAGAAGGCAAAAAATGAAATAATATAAACTGTGGTTTTAATGAGAAAAAGGAGTCATATTAAAGAGGCCTTTAACTGTACCATGTTGAAGATTTGAATTATATTTTATTTTAGTGGCAATAAAGAACAGCTGAAGAGATTTACATAAAGTAGTGATATGGTTAAATATCTTTAGGGAGTGTCAGTTTGAGAGCAGCATAGAAAGAAGATAAGAAACAGACACTATTTAGGAGAGCTAAAATGTAACACCCAATAGGACTGGAGGATGTCAGGAAAGCATGAAAATATTATGGGGTGTCGGTAATGTTAAAAATAGTTTTTAAATGTGCCTTAAAAGGAAAGCAATTGGATGGAAGCAGTGAAAGTGAAAAATAAGAAATGAGGAAACCTTATGTGTTTATTGTGTGTAGCCTCAATTTGAAATGTTTCCATAATATAAATTTACTGTGACATTTCAGTAAATTGTACAAAACTTAATTTTGTATTCATTATTTTTCAATTATAGCTTGGACTTTGTAAAATCTACATTCAAGTCCTGTTTCTGATACTTACTAGTTATATGATGATGAGCAAGTCACTTAACTTCTCCTAGCCTCAGTTTTCCTCACTTCTAAAATAGGGGTACAGTCCTTGTCATATCTAATGAATTAACATATACAAAGTGTTTTAAATTGTTATCTTAATAGCAATAATTATGGTCATTTAAAATGTTTTAAGAAAATGGTTTGGTTAAAAAAAATTCACCTGTTTCTTTGCAGTATAATAAATTATACATTTATTGTAGCAGTGGCTACTTCAAAAAAAATAGTAACATTTTCTTTTTCTCAAGAAAAAAATTTAATTGTTTTGAATTTGGAGAAGTGTCTCTGATCTAGCATGTTTTTCTATATGGCAAAAACATTTGTTTTTAGTATGTAAAAATAAAAGAGTTTGCTTGTACTTTTTATTTGAAATTTCAGAAAGTTATTTTTCTATTTACATTTTACATGTGTGCTTAATTATTTTATAGTTATCAACTAACCAAGATTACAACAAATTTTTGAGAGCTTTTAATAACTGATTTTTTAAAAAATTGTAGGATGAAGAAATTAATCAGCAGAGCCAATTGGTAGAAAAATTGAAGACACAAATGTTGGATCAAGAAGAGGCAAGTTTCACCTGCTTACTTCCCTGTAAAGTTTCAATTTTATCATATACTTAACATTAGAACTATACAGATTCAGGCCTCATTTTTAGTCCTTTATAAATCTTTTTTCATTCCCTTTCCCTTGTGCCTTTAATCTCACTTAAAATACATCATCATGTCTAAGCAAAACTGAATTCCTAAAGAAAGAGTTGTTTCCTCCAGGATCCATTAATTTTTATTCCTGATTGCTATATAATTCTAAATAGAGTCATATGTTTAATAAATGAAAATGAGAACGTTAAAGATCAGTGAAGGGTGTGATAATTAATAAATTACCAGGATTCTCATCTCTGTACTATATGCTTGTGCTCAAGAACAGATCTTTGTAAGAGATTACAGTTGAAACATAGTATATTTAGCTTTTTCTTATGTTAATACTTTGGTGAAAATAACCACATATGATCTTCTTTTACAGCTTCTAGCATCTACAAGAAGGGACCAAGATAATATGCAGGCTGAACTGAATCGCCTTCAGGCAGAAAATGATGCCTCCAAAGAAGAAGTGAAAGAGGTGCTGCAAGCTCTGGAGGAACTTGCAGTTAACTATGATCAGAAGTCTCAGGAAGTTGAGGACAAAGCCAAGGAGTATGAGTTACTTAGCGATGAATTGAATCAGAAATCGGTAAGAAACCAGCCCGTGCTCTCTTTTTTAATGATTTAATAAATTTCCATCTTTAATAGTTCTTACTTGGCAGTTACTTAAATTTCTTACTTTTAGATTGTACAATGATGCTCATAGTCCTAAGCTCTCAATCACTAGTTCTTACTCTATACTAAAACTTCCTTGCTTATTTTTTATTCTTCTGTTGTTGACAGAAACAACCACAAAAAGATGTATTAAGGTCACCATTATATTCCCCCATGATGTCCATGTGTAATTAAATACTGTTAAAATGATTATTCTTTAATCTTCTGATGGGAAGGGAATTTGTTTTAAAAATTAGATTCCATTTTTCAGGGTGTCAGATGATAGTAAACTAGTGAACTGACTACTACTAAGAGATTAAACAATACAATAATGATGAAAATTTTATTTAATTTACAACTTCAATAGATTATTTGCCTTAGTCATTGATATTGTAACTTTTCATAACTAGATCATGTTGATTTCGTTTTATTAGCATTTAACCAATAAGCCATTTACTTTCAAAATACTCTATGTATATTTTAAATATTTTTGTTACATACACAACAAATGTTGATATATTGTTTACTATTTTCATTATGATTTCCTAAATAGGTGGAATTTCTGTAGAGTATTGTAACTGGATAGAATCATATAAATTCCCACCATTAGCATATTTTATTTTGTATGGTGGCTATGTACATTTTTAAACTGTTATATTTGTACAAAATAGATTGGCAGTCTTCTTTGGGGTGGGGGTTTATAGAACTTTATCCACCAGTACAGATAGGCAGCTACTTTACAGTTTATAAAGAGAGTTGCTTCAAGTACTGAAGACTTAAGTAATATTCCCACCATAACACAATAAGGATCTGTCCTAGGCAAGTCATGAACCCAAGCCTTCTTGATTCCAGGACCAACATTTTCCATTGTACCATGCTTCTTTTCATTTGAATTACTAAGTTATTAAATTATTTTAACAAATCTTTGAACTTATTTTTTCATTAGGCAACTCTAGCAAGTATAGATGCTGAACTTCAGAAACTCAAGGAAATGACAAATCATCAGAAAAAACGAGCAACCGAGATGATGGCTTCTTTATTGAAAGACCTTGCAGAAATTGGAATTGCTGTGGGAAACAATGATGTCAAGGTAAATCATAACTATAAAGAGTTGAGGGTAGCTAGCTTATAGCATGTCCTGAAAGTTTTGATTCAGTTCTAAGCTTAAGACTTAGGCTTGTCATACATGTGTGCTTGTGTGTGGGTGTGCAAGAGAGACAGACACCTTATTTCATTTCTGCACATGAAAAGATTTGCCTCATTGCAGAAAGAGTTTAGATTGCTCTTGTAATTGAGTTGTTTCAGTTATACCTGACTCTTTCTGACCCTCTTTTGGGGGGTTTCTGGGCAAAGATACTGGAGGTCAAATTTGCCAATCTGATGGATAGGAGGTAGAACTTCAGAGTTCTTTTAATTTGCATTTCTCTAATTTCATGATTTGAAGCATTTTTTTGTATAATTATAGATTTGAATTTTTTGAAATGTTTTTTAGGACTGTCTGTTATGTCCTTTATCCTTTGACCATCTATCAATTAAGGAATATGAATAGTATATTATTAAGACTAGCAGAAACAGAAACAAAAATAAGCATTAATTTATCTCTGTTAACTTGTTTCTCAAATTTTTATTGCTCAAAAGTTCTGAGACAGTTAATTTAAATCTGAAAGCCAAATTATAATTTGACCAGGATGGCAAAATGGGCACTTAATATATGACTGCATCAGTTCTGATGTTTAATTTTTTTTGTGAAGCACTTCAGTTTCTCAATCTATTCTTCTCCCAATGGTATCATCTTATCATGTTATTTATCTTCACTTAGTTTACTAGTAAACTAACTTAGTAAACTAGTAAACAGTTATAAAGCACTTACTGCATGCCTGGCAACATGTTCATACCTGGGGATAGGAATACAAATAAAAGCAAACCAGTCCTTACTCTCAAGAGCAACACAATCTCATGGGGAAAGACATGTCTCCAAAGAAGCTGGAAAGGAGAGTAGGGAAGAAAGTGCCTAGTGAAGAGGTGTGATGGAGGGTCCAGAAAAGCCCTAGAGCATCATGAGAAAAACTGGGCTGAGCCCCTTTTTTGAAGAGACCCTGGAGCTCATGGCCTTGCCTCTGTGTTCAGAAGGGACTGATAAGGTGGAAGTTCTAGGCAAATTCAAAGGAAAAGAGATTGCCAATCAGTATTTACTGGGCTAGCATTATTTTTCCCTTTTCAATAGCCTGAAATTTATTTTATTTATATTTATGATTAGAGGTGGAATTTCAGAGATTGTAGAATTCTTACTGGAGAGTATAAAACAATGTTGAAACCACGATTTAGAAGGTACTCATTGTTGACTAAGATTTGTAAATTTGAGATACCAGATTTTCATTTTTAACAAATTTCATATTTTAAGTTAAAAATATGTGTTGAAGAGGGGCAGCTAGGTGGCGCAGTGGATAGAGCACCAGTCTTGAATTCAGGAGAACCCGAGTTCAAATCTGGTCTCAGACACTTAACACACTTCCTAGCTGTGTGACTCTGGGCAAGTCACTTAACCCCAGCGGGGGGGAGATATGTTGAAAAGATTACTTGAAAAATTATGAGTCCTATTTTAACTTGCCAAAAGTCACACACATTTCAGACATTAAACCAGATGTGACTGATCTAATGTATAGCCTTGAATATGCCCTACAGGTAAGGGAATATACCAGGAATCTTTAATCTCAACACAGGATTCTCTGGCCCCTAAAGCAGAAGGTCCAATCAATCATGAGAGATGTGCCTGAGGAGCCTTTGGTCCAGGGGAGGGATATGAGAGCAGCCACTAAAGGTCAGCTGGAGTTCGGCCTTGGATTCCAGTGACCCTTAAATTTACCCATTCCACAGGCACCCCTCTGAGCAGATTTGGAGTGGATTTTCACAGTTCCCGTTTAATGGTTCAGCCATTGTTGTGATCATAGGATTTAGAGAGAAGTTTAACAATTCATTTTATAGATAAAAAAAACAACCCCAGATTAGTTCATAGACACAGAGAAGGAGGCAGCAGCAGAAGTTTCCTCATCCATTTTTTTTTCCATGAAGAGTCTGAGTGTCAGGTGGTAGAAAACCCTTTCCTAAGGCCACAATTCTCAGTTGGATATTTAGACCCAGTTCCTCAGGCTCAGCTGCCACTGCCCTTTCCACAGCACTGGTGCTAGCAAATAAGTGTCAAGCCAGGATTAGCTCCTGGGGCCTCCTGTCTCCAAATCCAGTATTTTTTCTGTCGCTTCTCCCCTCCTCCCCCCATGTAAATGCCCACCATTGGGCTCAAATCCATGTCCTCACATTGAGAACCTTGTGTTGTCATACATAAGAAAAATAAAAATGCTCTCTAGAGTTCATTTTTAGTTGTTAAGAAGTCATACATGTTACAGCTGTAAAGGATCTTGAGGATCTGATCCCTAGATAGCAGGCTTGTTTATTAGACTCTACTAGGTTGTAAACTCTTCTAGAACAGGCCCTGTGATTTTCTACAGATAATGGTGGTGCTTAATAAATAATGACTGCACAAAGGAAAAGTAAGCCAAAAAAAGCACTCCCAAAAGCATAGAAAAATTAATATTTTTTCTAAATCATTACCCAAATCAAGGCTATTGATTTTTATCAGCATATGTCTCTCTCAAGCAAGGGTTTTGTCACAGACTCCTTTGGTAGTGTGGAGAAAGCTATGGACATTTTCTTAGAATCATATTTTTAAATGTATAAAGTAAAATATATATAAAAATCAACTAATTAAAGTGAAATAACAATTTTTCTCCCATCCAAGTTTACATTCAAATCTATCCAGAGGCTCCTTGGGGGTTAAGAACTTCTTCTCACTTATATGCATTTTAAAAGAGTGTTTGCTTCAAAATAAATCCCCCAGTCTTGAGTACATGAGTTGATGTCGGATGTTAAGAATTATACTATACTGTACCAAAAGTAATATGATCTAAAAACCCTTTTAATCTTAGAATCAATGAAAAGTTCATTAATGTGACAAGGAAATCTGATTTGTGCAAGTTAAAACACTATCTAGTACAGTTTTCCATCCTTGAGCTGGGGTTTGGTGCTTGGGATACAAAAATTAACTTCAGTTGAGACAATCTGACATAATGTTTTTTGCTATTTTAATAGACATTTATTGAACCTTCATCTGAGCTTTGTACTATATTCTTACAAAAATTAAGTGATGTGGCTTAGATACAGTTCTTTTTAACTATATTTAGTGATATACTCACAGCGCCTAAACTTCCTCTTATTAGTAATTTATTGTCTTAGGATGTTGTTGTAGCTGAAATGGCTATGGTTATTGAAAAATTTACTCATGAAAAAAAATATAAGAGGCAGAATTTTATTTTTTTTAAGGCCTAATGTCAGATCTTTTTCTTAGCCTGTATTCATATACTATATAACTTTTTTTATGTAGTGAAAGGAAAATTCAAGCAGAATATAGTTTGTCAATAATTTCCTATCTTTTCAAATATGAGGACCCTTTTTAAATGTCAGACTTCATAGACCTCTACATCCTGATAATATTATTAGATTCCTTTGAGAAAATTTATAATGACAGAATGAAAAAATTCTGTTATCTGTGTGTGTGTACATGTATGCATGCATGATGCATGCACACACACACACACACATATATAGGGAAATGTATGTATATTTGGATTATTCAACAATTTGCAATATATTCCACAATAAGCTTACCAACTCCTGTCTCTGTTTTTGTTTTTGTTTTTGTTTTTTTGGCTGAGGCAATTAGGATTATGTGACTTGCCCAGGGTCACATAGCTAGGAAGTGTTAAGTATCTGAGAACAAATTTGAACTCAGGTCCTCCTGACTTCAGAGCTGGTGCTCTGTCCACTGCGCCACCTAGCTGCCCCCCAACTCCTGTCTCAACCCTTTCCAAAAAAACTTAGCAATGAGACCACAGGTTAGGATTCTTTGATGCAAGCTTTGAAAGCAAAAATTGAAAGAAATAAACTGAACTCAGATATGAACAGATTTAAGTTTAAATGTCACACAGATTTTTGCAAATATTAACTTTGTTGACTATATTTTAGATTCTGATCTTCCCACTAAAATATTTTATTACAGCAATGTTCACATGAATTTACTTTTTCTTCTCAGCAACCTGAAGGAACTGGCATGATAGATGAAGAATTCACTGTTGCAAGATTGTACATTAGTAAAATGAAATCAGAAGTGAAAACAATGGTGAAACGCTGCAAACAATTAGAAAGTACCCAAGCAGAAAGCAACAAAAAAATGGAAGAAAATGAAAAAGAATTAGCAGCATGTCAGCTTCGTATTTCACAAGTATGTATTATAACATGCAACTTAGAGTTCAATTGTTGAAATGTTTTTATGACTTTAATTTTAAATAAGGTTTGTTGGGGAAAACAAATTTCCATAGTTTAACTGAAGTAAAACATATTGTGATTAATTCAGAAAGAATATCATTTTTGTTTTCTCAGTATAACATTGCATAGTAATATGAGGATTCTGAGTAGGTTGCACTTTTCACTCAATATATTCATCCTCGCCAGGGAATTTTTCATTTCCAAAAAAGAAATATCTACTAAAAGTAAGTTATAGGAATCCTGACTGTTCGACCCAGAATGAGAGTTGAGGAATTAGGGCCTTTTGAAAAACACATTCATCCATTTAGGAGAATGAAGAATGAATGAAATGAGATCACTTAGCAGTCTTCAGGAATCTCTTTCAATTCACTCCATCCCTCAGACACTTTGTTAGATGCAGTAAACTAATACTAAGCATTCTGAGGACCCAGAAAAAAATTAACAGTATCTAATTTTAAGAGTGGGAAGTGAGATGAATGACATGAATAACAATGTAATCTGAGAGACAAATATGAGGTCAGATAGTGGGGTTTGAGAAATGGAAAAGAGTACTTGATGCTGGGAGGATTAGTAATGGTTTTGTAGAGAAGATGAACTTTGAAAAAAAGAAATTTGAAAACATGAGAGGAGACCATTCCTTCTTTGACAGTGAGGGTCAGTTTGCACAGGAGATGAGAACAGGCAGGAGGACATTGGTGAAAGGCCATCAATTTGGTTTGAGTGAAAAGAGATTACATGATTGGAAGTGAGGTGCAGTGAAACTGAAAAATAAGTGAGAATTGGATTGTGATGGATCTGAGATGCCACATTTAAGAGCTCATACTTTGATAAGGAATCAGAACCTTTGAGTGAGCACAGAAGTTTTGTGATCCCTCTTCATCAGGAAATTCCCTTGGGAACAATGTGAAGAAAATTTTGAATATAGAGCAATTGGCAACATGAAGACCTGTTTTAAGAATCTTTTACTATTTCTGCCCTTTACCATCTCTTTTGCCCCACCCTTTCCTTTCTCCCATGTACTTTTCATGTTATTTAAATTAATTGCTTTGGATTGAGGTGAGGACAGATCTTGAGATAGGGGACAGAGGTGAAAGAATAGAGTAATAACTAAAATTCAGAACCTGCTGCAACCAGCTGAATGTTCTGTTGGAATAGTAATACAGATGTTAACAAGGGTCTTTAGCCTGAGCCTTATTGACTTTGCACATAATCATGCAAGACTGAGAAACTTCAAAATGAAGCCTCAGTATTTTACCTTTGACATTTTCCTCTAGCTTTGAATTTACTGGACAGGTTTCTATCTAGCCTAGATGTGTAGTATTAAATTGCTTCTGTCTATGAAATCAACAGAAGAAGAAATGTTCCAAATAGTCAATGTAAATTCAACTTTTGACTTGATGAGAATGGAAAAAAATTTTATTTGAAGTATTAAAAAGTCAAAGCCACTCTTGCCCTTCAGTTTCTACAGTTCTTTATCTACTCATTCATGAGAAGTAACCATTTGAAAGGAGAAGGAAACTGAGTTTCAAGAAACTATTTGAGTTAATGGTTTGCCATTATAGGATTACACTTTCTAAAAACAAAGTCTTCTGTGTCAGAATTGTCTATATTCTAGAGTTGTCTATTCTACAAAAGAATAGAATAGCTTTGGGAACATTCTTAAGATAAATTGCAAAGGGTCTGACCTTCTGACAGGGGCCTGACTACACATCGAACACACAATCTAAACAATGTTCCAAAAGTGAAAATGGACTGTGTCTAGGCATAATGCATGTCACCTAAAGCTAGTTACTATAAAATTGCCTATTTTCCAACAATCCTTTAAACTATCTTAATAGAATTCTTACAGTGAATAGTCAATTGTTTTGCTTTATTTCATATCAGAGCTGCGGGTGCCAATCTTTGAAATCTGGAACATAACTAGATTAGCTTTGATATTTTTATACTTGAGCAAGAAACAGGCTGAAATAATTGGATGTTTATTACACTATAGTTGGAAATAAGTTTGTACCTAAATTGTGATTCCCTCTGAAAGATGTTTGTTAAAACTAAAACACAAATGTGAAATTCTAAGACAGAATGACAAAAAATAAGAGACTGTACTGTGAATTGACACTTAATATTGATTCAGTCTGGTAATATTTGGTTCGTTATACTGAATCTAGGTGGTATTGATGATTGACTTTAATTGATACCATACAATCTTAAGTGTAATTTGAATTGTGATGCAGTTTCACATTAAAACAGATTAACTTCAGAAAAATCATGTGATATACTTTAATAAATAGCTAGAATTTCTAATCTTTAAAGTTGAAGTTTACTAATAATAAATCATGATTTTGTGACCTCCACATTCAGTTACAGTACCCCCATATAAGGTTTTAAACCATAGATTAAGAAATGGATATATACAATCTTGTTAATTAATACAATACCATAATTCTAAGAATTTTATTTTTGCTTGGCATATTTCTCATTTAAATTTGGTTATTAAATTTTACAAAATGTATAAACAGATCTTTTAAATTTAAGTAATCTTCAACATTATCCTAGGGAGCAAATGCTATGGTATATACACAGTTTGATATATAGAATAGTTTTTATCTCAATCTTAGCCCTTTAAGAAAAATAATTTCTATGTTTCAGACTACTGTAATAGTCTGCCAATCTGAAACCTTAATTGTGTCCTTTTAAACAATGTATGCTAATATTAACACTCTAGTGTTTTTAAATAAGGATTGCTGTTGGCATGAAAATGGATCTTGTAAATTTAAAGCTTTGTCTTTAAAAGATTACAAATGGGGTATGTTATAGTTAAAATGCTCCTACATCCAAAAGAAAAATCTCGAGAGACCAAAATAACTATCAGCTCCCAGTAAGATTCAAGTAAACAGCAATTTAATTTATTAATCATATGGTAACTGAAGCAGTTACTGGTAGGTTAATGAATCTAAATTGACATACAGCATGTCCCAAAAGTCTGGGTGCATCTAAAGGCTAAAGCTGAACTACACTGAGAATTTGGGCACATATTATGTGATGTTAACAGAGTATACAGTTAACCAGTATCATAAATAGCTTAACTTCCACAATGGCAGTAACTAGTTAAACTTTCCTTTTAAAGATACACCAAAGAACCACAGAACATTTAATATATCTTATAGTTCATTTTATGACATTTTGTAAGTATTAGTTGAACTCTTCTGATACTTCTGGCTATCTGATTAATTGAAAGATTTCTATTGTGATTCATCACTGCAAATTTGAGTTGGCTGAAGTAACCTAAGTACTATTATCTTGTGGTACTGAGAAATTGTTCTTTGACTAAAACTATTAAATAGAAGAAAAAAGGGTAGGAAAGAAGTCATTGTAGAATTATGTCTTGAACATTGGATTTGAAGTCACAAGACCTGGGTTCAAATTCTGTTCCTGCCACTTACTGTATGACTGGGCAAGCTAGTTAATCTTCTTCTGTAAAACCAAAGTGTTAAACTAAATAGTTTCTGAAGGCTCAATGACTATAATGTACCTCAGAAAGGGCATAAAAGAAAAGCTAGGTTGGAGTGGCTAGAATAGCATTGTACATTAAGAAAATGTGGTCATGTAAAGAATCTTGACTTTTAGGGAGAGATTTCAAGAAGAAGGATGAATCCCATGATTAAAAAATATATACTTTTTTTCTGGTATGACTAAAAGACCCCTGAGATTTCTTATATCTCTGGAATAAAGATAGTCCAGAATGGATATGACACTTTCAACAATTAAGTTATGAGAATATGAAAAAACAGTACTAGTAGTCGGCATATGCACAGGGAATTCACTAGTCAGTTTAGATCTTTAAAAGACATTGAGGGACAGCTAGATGGTGCAGTGGATAGCACATCAATCCTAGAGTCCAGAGGATCTGAGTTCAAAAATGGCCTCAGATATCTAATATTTCCTAGCAGTGTTACCCTGGGTAGGTCACTTAGCCCCACTGCCTAAAAAAAAAAAAAAGAAAAGAAAAGAAAATCTTAAAAAAGAAAAGATATTGAGAGAAGAAGAAAGAAAAAGCAGCTAATGGGATGAATGCAAAAGTTTGGTGGGAGGAGTCATGCAGAAATCCTCTCAGGAGACAAGGCTGGGAAGTGAGGATGGGAGTGGGAGCTAAAAACAAAGTGTTCTTTAGCTGCAATAAGGAAACAAAGACTTAAAGAAGGGATAGAGTCACTGCTTGGGGAGAAGAGAGTGGGAATTGATGATAGAAGAAGAAAATGGCCCAGTTCATATTTGTTTTCTTTACTAACAAATGGATTTAGAAATAATGAATTTAGAAATGTAAAAAGAGTAACAGGGAGCTAAAACCCAAAATACTATAAGTAAGAAAATAAAGCAGCAAGATATCTTTAATGTTCTTCCAATCCAAATGAAGACCTTAAAGATCTGAAAGAACTGCAGGTGCAGCTCAGGATTGAGCTACTTAAGGTAATTGTTGAAAGGCCAAAAAGATGAGTAGTTTTGAGGAGGATTTCAAAAATGAAGAGATTGAAATTTATAAATTCCAGGATAGTGAATTTTGCTCCAATTTGGCAAAATCTTAAACATCGGGGCAGCTAGGTGGCATAGTGGATAGAGTATCAGCCCTGAAGTCAGGAGGGCCTGAGTTCAAAAAAGGCCTCAGACACTTAACACTTCCTAGTTGTGTGACCCTGGGCAAGTCATTTGGTCACCCAATTGCCTCTGCCCAAAAAAAAAAAAAAAAAAAAAAAAAAATCTTAAACATCTTAACAAATGGATGGTTAATGAACACTTTGAAAGAGAAGTTATTATGAAGCCAGCATGATTATGTCTTGCTAACCTTTTTTCCCTTTTTTCTAGAGTCGTTGCTAAACAGGTAGATGAGAGGAATGTCACAAGATCTAATTTTCTTGCTGCTATTTTTATTTAGACTTGTTTTTGAAGTTAAGTGACTTGACCAGGATCACACAGCTAAGAGGTGTTAAGTGTCTGAGGCCAGATTTGAACTCAGGTCCTCCTGAATTCAGGGTTGGTGCTCTATCCACTGCACTATCTAGCTGCCCCTTGTAATGCTATTCTTGTGGAAAACTTGGGAAATAAAAATGAAATGGAAATATAATTAGGAGGATACAGAATTGGTTCTAAACATATAGTCAGGATGTTTACTCAGTAATAGTTCATGGTTTGCTGTCAGTTTGGAAGAAGATCTCCAGCATCAGGATCCAGGAATTTGTGCTTGATCCTGTGCTTTTTAACATTTTAATCAATGACTTGGATATTGGTATACATGTCACTTTTATCAAATTTGCAATTGACATGAAGCTAGGAGAAATTCCTAACAGTGAATGACTGAGATGGAAAAAGATTTTGACAGACTAAATTGAATAAGATGAAATTTGGTAATAAGTGGAAAGTTTTACATTTGTTAAAAAAAAAAAATCAACTTCACAAGTGCATGATGATAGGGGTTGGCTAGACAGCCACAGAGGTTCAAAAAAGAACTAGGATTTTTAGTGAACCAACAATCTCAGTGTGCTTCAACATTGTGAATGGTAACCATAAAAACAACTCTATTCTCTAATACCAAAGGTATACTCCCCAAGAATAACAGATAAGAATGCCACTTTATTTTGTGCTGGCCACAATAGAATATTCACTTTTAAATGCCACGGTATAGCAATGACAGTGATAAGCTGAGTATCATTTAGAAAAGGGCATATGGGCCGTAGGATCATTTGAACACCCTGAAATACAAGTGACTGTGAGTGGGGGAAGGGAGAGAGCAGTCTGTAGACAGTGCTTTCTGTTGTAGAGCTCTTTTCTGGAAAAGGCTAAGACTTGTTCCTCTTGGTCCCCAAGGGCAGAGTGGTGAGTGGAAGCCGAAGAGGCACATTTAGACTGGATGTCAGGAAAAGCTTTCTAGTAATTCACTTGTCTTCACTTGTGCAGATATGGATTTCCCTTTAGTAAAGGCTGGAGGTATGCTGCCGAAGGCTGTACAGGTCTAGGTGGCCATAGAGAACAGAACTCTGAAGTTCTGTCATTCTGGCACAGGCAGTAGAAGGTAACAGGTTGAGGATGGGAACAGCAGAAAGGATGATTAAAAGGAGCAAGGAAACATTTGGAGGGTTAGCTTGGCAAAACTTATAAAATAGGAAGGAAGGGAAAAAGGGATTCAAAGTTTTAAAGTTGATAACCATTTCAGTAAAGTTGTGGCTGGGTCATCAACAAAGATATTAGGGAAAGGGATTTGAACTATGTGAAGAAGATTTTAAATGATTGGTTTAATATTGAGATGTGAATCTGCTGCAAATAATAGTTGAAATCTTAATGTGTCCATTTTCGTATTTTTATCGAATAGAATGCTTAGGGATAAAGAGGGGTCTTGGAGAACATAGCAAACTAGTAAAATTAATATCCTGTAATGTGGAACCATTGTCAGGAAATTATGCTCTAATGTAGAATGACTTCCCAGGAATAGAATCTGTAAATTAGACAGGAAAAAATATATGGTGTAGTAAAATGGGGAAAACCATAAAAATGCCCTCCCTTCAAATCTATTGTTTTTCTAGCTATCACATTGGGTAAGTTCTTAAAGATTTAAAATTTAGGACTTAACTGTGTAGTTTACCATATATCTCTATTCTTAACTTTTTATTTTAAAAAGTTTTTGTTATCTCCTTACCCCTGCCCACAATGAACAATCAAAAAGAAGAAAAAGGAATGCCTTCAACAACAAATATGAATAGCCCAGCAACACAAAATTCTTACATTGACCATATCCCAAAAATGTGTGTCTTTTTAATTGCCAGGACTTTGATTTTTTTTTTTTTAAGATTCTTTTGCTATAAAAGTGGTTCAGATTATTTTCCCCCACATGAAGTCATTCCAAATCTATTTTATTTTGAAAGCATGAAGCAAAAATCAAGTCATTGACTGAATACCTTCAGAATGTTGAGCAAAAGAAAAGGCAGTTGGAGGAATCTGTGGACTCCCTTAATGAAGAATTAGTACAGCTACGAGCACAAGGTATGTTCCTTATTATCCAGTGGATGTATTTCTTAAATTTTGAATTATACATATGTATTTTGGGACTATTCCCTTCATATTAATTAACCGAAGCCCCAGAAATTTCATTTGCTCAGTATCCTTTTCAGTCACTTTTGAATTTTGGCTAGCCAACTCTTAAATTGCTTTTGTTTTCACTGGCAGGTTAGTGATTTTAATTTTTGTAGTACTAGCTTTTCAGAAATCATCCATGCTAATGCTTCCTTTTAGCCAACTTTTATTTTTACTTATGGAAGATAGTAGCTATGGAGACTTGGGGGGTTTTTTTGTTTGTTTGTTTGTTTTTAAATTACATTTTAGGGCAGCTAAGTGGCACAATGGATAAAACACCAGCCCTGAAGTCAGGAGTCAGACCTGAGTTCAAATCTGACCTCAGACACTTAATACTTCATAGCTGTGTGACCCTGGGCAAGTCAACTTAACCCCAATTGCCTGGGGATTAGGGAGTGGAGAAATTACATTTTATTAAATATATGACTGTACTGGGAGATTATTTCATATAAAAACAAAATCACATTAAAGATCTGTATCATAAGGAATTGTAAATTGTCCAGTTTTCCATGAGAGTCTTTTCTGTCATGTCTATACTAAAGGTCTACTACTGCATTCTAGGAATAAATAATTCTCAGTCAACCTGTTAGGAAGCATCATTCTAAATAGAGCTGTGCCCTCTTAGCCTTCTCAGGAGCAGGAAAGAAACTAAGTGTTTAAATTTCAAGGGAATTTTTATGTAACAAAAAATAAAGTAATTCATTATGTCAACAAAGATTGAGGTTTGTTACTAACTATTTACATGGACTTTGAGTCAAGATTTGCAGTTTGGGGGTTTACTGAATTATTGCTGCAGAAAAATGGATCATATTTTCTGTAATCTATACTAGAAACTTTCAATTCTTTTCTTATCCTCTGCCCAGAGAAAGTCCATGAAATGGAAAAGGAGCATTTAAATAAGGTTCAGACTGCAAATGAAGTTAAGGTAAGTTAATCTTTGTCATATTCATAATTTTTAACTACATCACAATGTTCATTTTTAACCATTTTTTTAAAACTATATTTTTTAGCAAGCTGTCGAACAACAGATACAAAGCCACAGAGAAACTCATCAAAAACAAATTAGTAGTCTGAGAGATGAAGTTGATGCTAAAGAAAAGCTTATTACTGATCTGCAAGAGTAAGTGTTTGATTTTTTTATTTTAATGTATTTGCTTACATATTTACAGTTTAGTTTCGATGAAAATATATTTGGAGAGATTCAGTGGGGAAAAGTAGGATAATCTTTATACAAACAAATAGATATAGGTAGCTATAATTTATCCTTTGAATTTTGAAGTTATTACACCCATGTTAAAAATCAAAATTTCAGGTAGTATATTTTCCTGAAAAATACACATTTGTGATTGAAAATTTTGAGAGAAATTTTGAAGCTTAGAAATTATTTTCATTTTAAAATGGAGTGGTGGAATGTCCTGAGGTTTTGGGTTGTGGTTTTGGGTTTTTTTTTTTGTTGTTTGTTTTGTTTTGTTTTTAAGTTTTAAGAAAAAAAACCTGGGACAGTATAAGTTTAAAAAAAAATTGAAGTTGCAAAACAAACAGTAGTAAAGTATGTGAAAACTATTGTCCTTTTATTTTACTATTTATGCACATAAACAATATTAAGTTTGTCCAAAAGTTCAGTTTTATGGATGATAATAAAAGATAAATCTAGTTAAGATATTAGGAAAAATGAAAACTGTGAAAGTTTGAAGTCTTTAATATATTTTATAAAATTAATATTACTTATGCCCTTTCTTTTCAATAGCCAAAATCAGAAAATGATGTTAGAACAGGAACGCCTGAGAGTTGAACATGAGAAGTTGAAAGCCACAGATCAAGAAAAAAGCAGGAAACTACACGAACTTACGTGAGTGAGAACTTTAGCAAGGCCTAAAATAGGAGACTGAACTGAACTGAGTAATGAGGAGAACCTGGCTCTAGCATTAGGCTGCAGGCAAATGGAGGTCCACAGGCAGGTGGAATTTGTCTTCTCTGATACAACTAATAAGCAAAATGGACCTGTTCCTTCTGCCTGCAGATGCCATTGTGTTAGCAGACTACTGCCAGATGTGAATCATTAAGCAGAGATGTTCTTGTTTATTTAACAATTCAATAGGTAACAGGTAGAGTAAATGCTTGAAAACAGTTTATGATCTGGAAAGCTCACATAATTAACTACAGTTTGCTTCTGTATTTTATAAGAAAACAGACTAGCTGCTATCAGCAATTTAGTTAAAAGCAGCTTCTAGAATTTGTTGTAAGGAAAGACCCAGTCCTGATCACCCAACTGTGAATAGTCACAACAATAACTACCCAAAAGCATGTAAGATCTTGGAATGCTTTTCTGTTCAAAAGAAACTTCAGTTTATAAACATGGTTATGGTTTTGCCACAAAATGTATTTATCATAGTCTAATTCTCCAATAATTTAATAATTGCAACTCGCAATTAACCATCTCATTCCAAGGCCATCATTTGATTAACTCAAGCTAATCAACAGTTGTTGGCTATTTTTAATTCACTTCTTCAAACAAATAATTTTACCTTTCTCTGTCATTGAAGCATTGCACTTTATTTGGAAATAATGTTCCATATATCCCATAGGAGCCTTGAACACCAAACAAAATTATATTGTTATAATGTAACCTTTTAACTAAAATTTCTTAATAGCATGATATGTCTAGTTTCTACTGGATGAAAGTTTTTTCCCCCCTTCCCTGATATATAAAGATAGATTTTATTGAACCAGAAGATAAAACTGGCACATATACATGCATATCTATATGTAATTTTTTTATTCCTTATTTTTAGTGTTATGCAAGACAGGCGAGAGCAAGCTAGGCAAGACCTGAAGGGTTTAGAAGAGACTGTGGTAAGAGAATATAAAATTTTGGATTTTATACTTATCCTAAATATGAAATATTAAGTTATAAAAAATTTTTCATTCAAGGCAAAAGAACTTCAGACTCTACACAACCTTCGGAAGCTCTTTGTTCAAGACCTAGCCACAAGAGTTAAAAAGGTAGTTTAAGATCATTGAGATTCTTGTAATGGTCATTTAACTTTTATCTATAAATAAACCTTTGGTTTCTTTAGTTTCTGAAATAGTTACATAGTTTAAATATTGAAGTGATTCATTATTTTTTTTTCTCAGAGTGCAGAGATTGATTCTGATGATACTGGAGGTAGTGCTGCCCAAAAGCAGAAGATCTCCTTTCTTGAAAATAATCTTGAGCAACTCACAAAAGTACACAAACAGGTAATAAGCTGGAGATAGAATGACTTGTAGAAATGTCAGTTATTTGGAAGGCTATTTTAATTTTTGTCTCTCAAAGCACGTAGGTGGCACAGTGGATAGAGCACCAGCCCCCAAAGTCAGGAGGACCTGAGTTCAAATACAGCCTCAGACACTTAACACTTCCTAGCTGTGTGACCCTGGGCAAGTCACTTAACCCTAGTTGCTTCAGCAAAAAATAAGTGAATGAATGAATGAAGAAAGAAAAAGAAAAAAAAATTCTCATTCACAGGGTTTCCAATTCCTGTGATCTAGAATTCTATGATATTTTAGACTCTTAAGACTTTCTATTAACTACAGCATATAAACAGACTCCCAAGAACTTTAGAGGATTTGCGGAGGGGAGAAGAGGCTAATGGGTAGTGATCTTTTATTAGGAGTCTCTCTCCCTGAGAGTAGGCTACTAAAATATAATTGCAAAGCTTTTGGGATTTAACTAGCACTGATGGATCCTCCAGTCTGAGTTTCTCTTTCCCTTCAACTCTTAGTTCCCTGATCAATAAAGTAAATCTTAACAATTTTACCAAGATATTTAGTTCCTTAGTAAAAGTATAAATTGAATGAGATCATTTTAATTAGTAAAGCAAACATCATTTATATGTGTCACTTGAAATCATTTTTGCTAGATTTTTTTTCTTTTAAACCTGACCTATAATTTCATTAGTCTGGGGATTATCCACTGAAGAAGCTCTCTCAGCCAAGCTGTACCTACTTAGCCACCCAGTGTGCATGGCCTTGAACTCCAGTAGACTGAGAGACTTGACCCCAGTCACACAGAGTGTGTCCCAGGCATCAGTTAAAGCCAGCTGTTTGTCCCCTTTGTATTCTCTCTCTTTTATATTGTGGATAAATGAGTGTTTGAGTTCAGCTGAGTAGGGAAAAGTCATCAGCAAGTGCCAGATCTGGGATTTCAGCTCAGGTCTTCAGACCCCACTGCCAAAGAGCTCTTCCTTCTACACTTGCATCTACACTGGGCCTGGGCCCATTTTCCCTTTCTTGGGGAGAAAGAGCAGGATTGGGTTGTATGTATTAAAAACAAAAATGCCAGAAGATAGAAGATAATTATCTTTTAAGTGAAACGTGGTTAATATTCTAATACTTGCTTTGATTTACCCTCAGTTGGTACGTGATAATGCAGATCTTCGCTGTGAGCTTCCAAAATTGGAAAAACGACTTAGAGCTACAGCTGAGAGAGTCAAAGCTTTGGAGTCTGCTTTGAAAGAAGCCAAAGAAAATGCCTCTCGGGATCGTAAACGGTATCAGCAAGAAGTCGATCGGATTAAGGAAGCGGTCAGGTCAAAGAACATGGCCAGGAGGGGACATTCTGCACAGATTGGTTAGTAGAACAAAGAAAAGTTTTTTAACTCTCTTTTTAAACCAAATGACTTTCATTTAGATAAATTATAACCTGATTTATTTTAGATATGCTATGTGTGCTCTTAAACTACATAAGAGAGATTTTTAAGACTTTTAACTTAATCTTCAAATACTACCCAAAGGGCTTTTCCATTTACAAGCATAAATTGCATTTCTCTATGCTTATCGTCTTTGGTCACAGAACACTATGTAGTAAATAGAAAAACTACAAAGCAAAACCAGAAATTCTAGAACTGAATACTGCTTAGAATATGAAATGACAAAAGTGCAGCCAAATGCAGGTTCTAATTTTATTCTCATATCTCTATGATCCTTTTATAGAAATAAATTTCTACTTGTCAGCATGAAAAAATTTTTTTAAATAATTGGTTAAATCAGTATTTTGTTGATGTTGCTAAATAGTTCTTGAATTTTCTAAAAACAATTTGAATGAAAAGAAATCAAAATATGTTTATTTGATGGTTTGTGAATTTTGTAATGCTTTCCCCTCACAGTTTATATATATATATATATAATCAGTGAATTGGATTTATAATTTCATCAATTTGGAAATTCCCTTCAAAGTACCATGATTTAAATATCTCTGCCTTTTCCTACTAATTTTTTGTCTACTTTCTCACATACTATTCTCTGGAAAATCCCTCTAGCTTGATGGAGGGCTTTCTTTAACTCCTATAACATGGGGGAGTACCATTACAACTTTCAAATTTTTTGTTCATCACCCTTGTTAATGATATCTCATTTTTTCTTTTACTTAAAAAAAAATTTTTTTTCCCCATTAGCAACTATTTAATTGTTTCTCCCTCCATTGGAAGAAGAAAAATAAAAACAAAATCCTTGTAACAAGTAAGCATAGATTATCAAAACAGATTCCCGTATTGGCCATGTCCAAAAATGTGTGTTTTATTCTTCCTTTAGTTCATCATTTCTTAAGGCCTCTTTTATGACAGGAATTCATGTGTCTTTTTTTCCCCCATAACTATCAGTAAATGGACTTTAAGTTATACCATAAAATAAATAAATTTGCTATTCAAAAGCAGGATATTTGGAATTATGTGCTACCAAACACTGACTTCTGTGAGTTAAGGATTAATATTAAAAGTGAAAGCCTTTGGTGGTCCTTCTGAGTATCCTAGAGACAAGTTTGTTAATGTTGTGTTGTTAATTATTCTTCCCCTCCCTCATCTTCTTATAAATACTTCTTAAGTGAGAGGAATCCTACACTTCTCCATAAACTTTGTAATCACAGAGACTATCTCATTATGGTCTCTAGTCTTAGGGAAATGAGACGTAGCTCCCACAAAATGGGGGTGTTCTGCCTCTGAATCACATAATCATTTAAGAGAGCAAGTGGAAAAGAGGATCCACTTTATAACTTCAAAACAGGTTTCAAGTGTAGGAAACAGAAAGGACCCAGCAGAGAGAAAATGAAAAAGGGAAAAAAACAGTGCAGTGTCCTGTGGAGCTGGGGAAGGTGAACATTTCCCAGAGAAGGCTCCCAGGACCAGAGAGAATAGGTCAGAAAACAGGGCCTTGGGCTTGAGAGTCAGGATGCACCATTTTTGAAGGTGTGGTTTCAGAGCTCCCTTGACATGGACTAAGCATTGGGTGGGCAGGAAGGATGGCTTCCACACAACTTACTTGTGCTTTTAGCTTTATTTATCTATCTATTTAATGCCTTATCCATTCTACAACTTTGGTGAACTACTGAATTTAGAGGAGTAGAATCAATCCCAAAAAGAAATGAGACCACTAAACCATTCTTAAGGATACTTGTGAGCTCCACATTGACTTAGAAAATCACACACTCAGAGTTCTGTTTTATTTTTATTAAGTATGTCCACAGTTACATTTTAATCTGGTTCATGTAGCATGCTGAAGTGTTACTTCTACAGCAGAATATTTTAGATTGTATTTAGTTACTTTTTTATCATCATTAGTTACTTCTACAGCAGAATATTTTAGATGGTATTTAGTTACCTTTTTTTATTATCATCAGTTAATGACCTGCCCATAATTACCATTACTAGGAGAAAGATCTAAATGATGTATATTTTCCTCTAAAACAATCTCATTATTCAGTTAGTAAAACAGCATTAAGTGCCTGCTATGTACTAGGCACTGGAAATACAGAAAAAATAAATGTCTCTTGCCTCTCAAGGAGCAAGATACACCCAGCTTAAAGAAATGGGTTAGGTTGTGGACTAGAAAAGGTGACTCCCTCATCTCCAGCTCCAAAGCCTTATATAGATCTGAACATTTAACGGAGCAAAAGTCAAAGCAGCTTTAAGTGGAAGCCCTGGAACCTCTGTGTCCAGAGGCGTCAACAAAATGAATTGTTATTACTTCAGTAATTTAAGGAGCTATGGTTTCAACCATGTGGGCTCAAATGTTGAAACTGATACTAGAGATTTTGAGTTAGTATTAGTGTATGTTTAGAATCTAAAATAATATGTAGGTAGATGTAAAGCACTTATGTGATTCTTATTTTAATTCAGGGTATTTTTTTTTTTTTTTTTAATAAAATAGTAGAATTCTTCCTCCCCTCCCCCCCAGCTTTGTATCATTAAAGACACGGGCCATTTTAAAAAAGATGTTGTAAAATATACTGATGAAGAAAAAAACCATAATGATTAATTGCTTGAAAAAAATTGTGATAAATAGTATTCAAAAGTCATTCTTTACTTTTATTTAGCTAAGCCCATCCGTCCTGGACAGCATCCAGCTGCTTCTCCAACTCATCCAAGTGCAATTCGTGGGGGAGGCGCATTTACTCAGAATAGCCAACCTGTGGCAGTTCGTGGTGGTGGAGGCAGACAAGATAAAGTGTAAGCATTTGTACTTGTAAATATTCTAATTATTTTTATACTGGGCCCATTTGGGGATCAAAGAAGAATAGAAAACCTTAATTGAGATACTTAATTTTGAAATGTTTCCATAACTTTTGGAAACCTTATTAGAATCATAATTCCTAAATGAATTCTAATTATTGGTACAGCATATATGTGCTATAGAAATTATTTTAAAAAAATTTTTAATGTAACAAATAGAATTTTGTTAGACTTGGTTAGGTAATTAGGAATTAAATGTTAATTTAGTGATTATCTGAAATAATGCAAAGATTAGAGGGCAGGAGAAAACATTTCATGATTACCAGTTATTTATGATATTTAAAAATCCATAGTCTGTCGTTGAAGGCCCTCATGGACCCAGCAAGAAGGGACCCCCTCTTTCTTCATGTCTTTCATAGACGCTGTAGCCCTCTCTTAGACAGCTACCATTCTGTGACTTTTCTTAGTTATTTGTCTACAGTTTTAGATTCCTTTACTAGATTAAGTAGTCCTCAAGGGGAATGCTGTCTTCTCTGATCTTTTCTCCAAAACTCACTGCCCATTTTGATTTTTCCCTTTCCCACAACATTCAGGCTTTTGACAAGTTGTATCCTTTCCATTTCTAGCATCTCTTAGATCAGTGGTCCTCAAACTTTTAAAATAGGGGGCCAGTTCACTGTCCCTCAGACTGTTGGAGGGCCGGACTATAGTAAAAACAACATCTGACACTCTTATCTCCACCCCTCAGCCCATTTGCCATAACCCGACAGGCCGCATAAACTTCCTCAGTGGGCCGTAGTTTGAGAACCCCTGTCTTAGATGGCCTCTTTGTTCCCCCTGCTCTCCCTTCACAGAAGCTGTCTTCACATTGGAATATTTACAGTAATCTCTATTCTAGTCTTCTTTCCCTTAAGTTATCCTTCATTCCGATAATAGAAATGATTTGTGTATGAAGAGAAGTAGCCATCTCTCCTCTTTTTGCAACCCTTCAGTGGTCTTCTACTGCCTGCCTAGTTAAGCCTTGCCTTCAAAGTCTTTTCCATTATGGGAAATTCCCTACCTTTCCAATCTCATCTTACACTCTTTCACTATGTGTGTTTCACTTCCCCCAAACTGAATTGTTTACTACCTCCCCTAAACCTCTCATAAGTTTCTGTATCTACGCCTTTAATCAGAAATCACTCTCCCTCTGCAGCCTTCTTGTTGGACATAGGATATAATCTGTCATGCTTATGCCTCATTTTGCATTATTGCAAATACTTCATATGATATTATAGCCCCTTATTAAGTTGTGAGATCGCTGAGAGCAGCAATTGCATATTATTTTACCTACCACCAGAACCTGGTATTGTGCTGTGTACATATTAATCACTTAATGGTTTAATTACCATGAGGAAACAAAACAAAATGGTATGCAGGTTCATCCATTTAGAAAAGTCAAAGAATTTGAGCTGAACAGGATCTTTGAAATCATTTAGTCTCTTATAAAGTAATAAAACTGAGGCCCAGAGATGTTAATTAACTTGCCCAGAATCATACATTTTTAAATGATGTTCAGTATCAGTAGTGGTCTCCTGACTTCCCATCCAGTATTTTCTGCTCTATAATACCTTCATAATCTTTTTTTAAATTATTATTATTATTATCAACTATGTTGTGAATGCTTCAAAAATGTGTTATTTCATTTTGATGACTCCCATCATTACCACTCTTCCCTCTGGTGAGTGCTAGCTTTCCGGTCAAAAAAATTCAGCACAGATCTGGTAGCCGGGTTTTCTCCCTGTGCCCCACGGAGACCTCAAGGCAGGAGTCATCTCGGGAAGCCTCACTTGGCCTGCATAGAAGGAAGGATTGGAAGAATTCAACATTTAAACAATCCTAATAATTGATTTACTGGTTCCAATTATAGACCAATTTTGGATGAGCTACATGCTATTTTAGATTATTTATATTTCTTGTTTGGCCAGGAAGCTTTGGAGGTGCTTGCACTAAAAATAGCCATCAGTTTTTGCTGATGGACTTTACGGTGGCTGTCACACATAAACTGAACTGCTCCTTCTCAAGAACACAGAAGACGACAATATTGTGCTTAAATTAGCTTCAATTTTGAACTTCTGGTGCAATGTAATAGCATTTTTGCCACATGAGGGAGATAGAACCCTCCCTATACTTTTGAAGCTGTTCTAAAACACTGGGTTCATTTTATTGTTTATTTTTTATAGTAAAAACACCCCCTCTTTTCCAACCCATCCTAAAGAATAGCTAGATAGAAACAGTGTGAAAGTTTTTGCAGAGTAATTGGAGATTGTCTTATCTTAAAAATTCTGGCTGGAGCAGTTCAGACTAATTCCTTGCACTAGGAAAAAAAAAAAATTCAAAATCCCACTGGCAAACATTGTTATTATTACCGATTCCATTATTGCTAAGTTATCTAAGGGCCAATTTTAGTACTTCTCCCTGAGTAAGGAACCCTGAAGAACCTTCTAGAATGGTGAATAACGTTCTCCCTCTTTCAACCTTTATGAGGATTTCATTCCTTCATCTTTCTCCTCTTTTTTCTTTATTCCATTTTCTTCTTTTTGCATTCTTTATCATCTCTGCCTTTTCAATTCCCCTCTTTTATGCTTGCCAACACAGTCAAAACGATTTTTTATTTTTCTAGATGTTGTAAAGACTAAAAGAATCATTAGCCTTTCTTAGCTTATTTTGTTTCCCTTTCCCGAATGATTAATTGGTTGCAAATAAAAGAAGTCTTTTTTTTTTTTTTTTTTTTTTTTAGATAAAGTTTGGTGCATAAGGTGGTTGTCATAGCTTTTAAAAATTATATTATTAGATAAATTTTAATCTGGCTGTTTCAAAATTCTGTTGCCTCATATCATAGTTACACTGGAAAATCAAGAATTATCTATAAATTGAAATACTAATCTTTCTTTGCTTTTTTTTCTTTTTCAGATGTTGAAGATGATATGTTATCAAGCAGAGAGAAGAGAGCCTCATTCCATGACTATAATCTCTCCCCCTGCAGGGATTATAGGATTATAACTTTTTTTAAATGTATAAATTATACCTGGCCTGTACAGCTATTTCCCACTCAACTCATCTTGCAAATTCTGCTGATTCTCAACACAACTAGAGTGCAATTTTGGCGTCTTGGAAAATTGACGTGTAATTTCAGAGTGTAGCCCTGTTCATGACACGATTTGTCTTTCATGTCTTAAATTTAGTCTGCACTGTGCCAAGTTGAATGTACTCTACAGGTTTAAAGAAGATTTTAGTTTGTTACCTTCCTTTTTGCGTGTGTTTTCTTGCTTTAGGGAACATGGAACAAGGTTGGAGTTTAGATTTGATATTTAAGTTTTACCACTTAGAACACTATGTGTCCCATTCTGTATATCAGGGCAGCACTTAAAGACTCCTGGGAACGACATCAGGGCTACATTTGTTTGTCTGGTTTCTGAAGTGTGCTTCTGAGAATCATTTGGGCACAGAAATCTTGAAACTGCATAACTCAACATTTCAGTTTCAACCAGGCTGCTTAACTGTTAATCTGATGAAATGCCTGTTTATTTTGAGTTAAATACTATATATTAACAAGTAAACTTAAGTTTACACAAGAGAATTGGTTTGGCAAAGGAACATTTTTATGTGTTGTTCCTAATACTATACACAATATAGTTTCATGGGGTGAAATTATTCTGCTTCATTCCAGTTAACCTACTAGCTAGCACAGAAATCTGACAGTTAATTTATCATCTCTAACATAGAAAAAGGAACTAGAAGGGTCTAGAACTAAATTTAATTTCTCATTCTCACATTATCAGTACTTTATCAATGATCTAAATTTAGCTTTTGGAAACTGAGAAAATGTGAAGTATCTTAAAGAGCTAGAAAATTAAATAAAACACACTGATACATATTAAATAGGAATTAGTTCATTTTGGTTACTCATCCCTGAGGTGTGTTTTAAAACTTCGACATTGAGTTGTACACTATAATTTATTTCTGGTTTAGTCTAGAAATATTGGGATGTTTACTCCAAACCTTTTATATTAAATGAATCTTTTCTTTTTTTTGCCTTGTTTGCAAGAGTCACTAGTATATTCATGAAATAAAATGATTTCTTTTGTTGGCTTTAGTCCATGATTTTGTAATTAGATCTAGACTTTTTACATATTACCCCCCCCCCTTCTTTCTCAGAGGATTGAAATGAATCAGCAATTTAATTTAAAGAGTAATATCAATGATATGGGAAAAAAGATCTCAAATCTTTGCTTTTTCTAGGGATGTTAGCAGAATTTAGGGGAAAGTCAGGGTTTGGGAACTATACATCAGATAGTATAGGTACTCTAAAGTTCTTTATTAGGATGTTGGTGGCAAAAATAACTTTCTAGAGAAGTTTTATATACATATGTTTGTATTTTAAAATTTGGAGCCATTGTCAGAAGTTTCAGACCCTAATTGGCTTATTTTTCTATTTCCTTAACTACTGTAATTTCCACTTTTTGTAATAATTTTGATTTAAAGGGTGAATTTATTTATTTATTTTTTTATTAGCAGCCAGAAATCCTTGCTGTTGCAGTGTGTAGCCCTTGAGGCGGTTATTTTGCCTTTCAGATTGATTGAAAAAGAAGCACTCCATAATTCAAGATGAAATTTTTGTGTGCAGCAAGATAAGCAATTTTACTAAGGAAAAAAAAATCCTGCAGCATTTGTGATGAAAACAAGAGTTTTCTAAATGAAAACACCTTTGTCATTGCCTGCCTAGAGGGTGCATATGCTTAGACATTTGTATTTCACTTCTGACTGATAACTGGTTTCTTTGGAAATATACATAAATGAAGCAGATTTTTTTTCTCTTTTGTCTGTATATGGTAGTTTCATTCCTGTAAGTAAAGTATCATGGGTATTGGTGCTGAGCATTGCTGTGTAACAGTGCAATCATAACTAGCATGTAGCTCAAAATATACATTACCTTTTTATATCTTAATAATTTTTTAATTTCTAATTTTAAACCTTTTGCAAAAGTTTACCAAGAATTACATCTAAATTTTTAAAAAGGAACTGCTCTTTGGTTCTCCTATAGTAGGTCAATGGAACAGAACATTTATTCTTTGTCAATGAACATTTTCAGTTTCTAACAGGACCCTGATGCAATGCTATTCCAATTTGCAGTATCCCTGTTTTGGAGTGGATTTTATTTTTATGTTCCTCTGAATCATCTTGTTAAATGGTTTAGAAGAAAAACTCAGTGAAATAAAAGAATAATATTTATTCATGCTGATCAATTAAATTATTTGCATAATTTAAAATTACTGACTCACTACTGTGTATAACTCTAAATTTGACATGAGATGACATAAGAGTCTGATTCTACCTGTGGAATACATTGGCTTATTTTCAGTGCGTGAAGATACATTCAAAGATAATTGGTTTGGGGACGACGCCATATAGTTTTAATTTAACCTGCATGCTGTAAATGTATTTGTGTTTAAATAAAGAGAGAAAAAGACACTGAAATTTAGTGACTTTATTAAAACTTTCAAATAGATTTTCTTGTTTTGTTTTAGTGAGATCAAGTTTCTTTTCATGTTGGCATGTTAGCAGTTGTATACATTAAGTATCTTTATATTAATTTTCTAAAATTTTATTGTAGACTTTATGGGTAGCAGATGTTAAATGTCTCTAATCTCAAGAATTATTAGCTAGAAATGGATCATGCTATTAAGTTTTCATGTTTTCAATAGACATTATAAAGTTTCATTTGGGCTTAACTTTATTGAATTTCAAGTTTAAATGTGGCCTGAAATTTTTGAGATCATTTGTGGACATACAGAACCAAGAGACACACCAAATTTTAAAAGAGAAACTTGGTTTCTTCCTCTTAACTTATCTTGTTTTTACCTAGAAAAATAGTGACAATGATAAGATAGTGACAAGAAGGATACTTTTTATACATTTCAGGTATTTAATGCCAAAAACTATATGGAGTATAGGTTATGGCTTTTCCAAAATCTGTGATCAAAAGCATCTAAATGACATGACATGTAATGCTACCCCTTTCAAAGCAAATTATAAAGGTAAATGTGAATATTTAGGAAAATGTTGAATTAAGTTTTGTAAATTTGCATATTGAGAGGTAGTATTGGGAGGAGATTGACAATTTCTAAATGAACTTATCATAGAATAAGAACTTGCCAAAGTTTCATGGAACAAAGCAACCTAAATAGCTTGTTTATCAAAGCATTTAGTGAAATGTTTTATTAATGTGAATTGTTGTTATAACACTCTTTAATTATAACCAAGCTGACAACTAATTCAAACACTGAATAGAGTATAGGGAGAGAAATGGTAAGAAGAAAAAGCACTCCAGCAAAAATTTACTAAACTATTAAGAATAAAAGGATGAGAAAATTAACAGATTTGTGCCCACAAGCCCCTAAAACTGCAACTACATAGTAATAATGGCCAGTTGGTGGCCAGTATGGCCCCACTGACCAAGACTGCAATGAGTACCAGCAATCCCATGGATTTTTTTTTTTTTTTTTAGAAATAATGTTTTAAAATGCATAAAGGGGGATTATGCTGATAGTTATGGAAATATTTAAACCAAGATCATAATAGACCAGAGGTTAAAAACCTGTTTTAGAAAATCTTCATAAGCCATGGACTGTTCAGTGTAAGAATATAATCCAGGGGCAGCTAGATGGCACTAGGGATGGAGCTCTGGCCCTGGAGTCGAGGACCTGAGTCCGAATGTGACCTTAGACAACACTTCCTGTGTGACCCTGGGCAAGTCACTGAACCCCAATTGCCTTTTAAAAAAGAAAAGAATGGCAACACCCTCCCCCCCCCAAAAAAAATTTAAGATCTTACTCTAAAGGCCATCTCGTCCAAATCATACTTGACTAAGATTCCTTCAATAAGATTCCCAACAAGTCCAAGCATCATTTGCTCAGTCTTGACTCCTAGGCTTCAGCAAACAATTCTATATCTATTTTCTGCATTTTATCTTTTCGAATACTTAAAAATAGCTCCCATAAAGTGTTGCTTCGAAAGGCTTTTCAATGTCCTTATTTTCCTCCGGAATGTTTCTATCTTGTACTTCCTAAACACTAGAATTGAAAATGCTGCATGTGAGCCAACCAGAAAAGAATATGACAAATATCGTCTCCCATGTTGTAATCATTATAACTTTCTTCCCCCCCCCCCCGCCCCCCAGTCTGGGGTTAAGTGACTTGCCCAGGGTCACACAGCTAGGAAGTGTTAAGTATCTGAGACCAGATTTGAACTCAGGTCCTCCTGAATTCAGAGCTGGTGCTCTATCCACTGTGCCCACCTAGCTGCCCCCTATTGGTCATTTCTTACAGAACAGTAGTATTCCATAGCATTCAAATATGTTGGAATTTCTTGGATCAGAATTCTGTCATTCAGTAGGTTCTCCCAAATTTGTGTCATTTACAGATTTGCTAGTCATTCTATCTATTTGATTTGAATTATTGATTTAAAAAAAAAATAGGAGCATAGGGCCAAAGGCAAATCCTTGGGAACACTACTTGAAACATTCCTCCAAGCCTAGTAATGACTATTTTTTGAGCTTGGTCATTCAACCAGTTCCAAAAATAACATAAAATATGTTTAAAAGTTTTCATTCAAGTTTTGGAAGAGTTCCTCAATTAACAAGTTTGAGAGAAAGAGGTGGTCAGGACTTACTGAAGTCATGGAGTAAGACCCTTGCTGAGAAGGAGGAGGGCATTTTTCTTTCAGCCATAGGCTCTAGAAGCAGATTTACCCACATAGGAGACTGCCTTCCAAACCTGACAAGTCATGTGAGATAGTTTCAGGCTCAGGAGTGGGCAGAGATACTTTAAATAGACATGACTCCAGAGAGATGAAGGAAATAATTACAAGAAATGTGTCAAGAAAAGACATGATGGATTGAGTTGTAGAGAGTACTCTCCAAGAACAGAAAGGGCTTGATACCCTACAGTAGAACCATAGTTGTGGGGTGACTTGGAACACATGGTCCCCACAAGCTCACCTCACTTTATTCCCACTCCTCCCACGACATATTTCTGACAATGTGATGAGGAGAAATTGGGGCTCTAAGCTGAGATGGATCAGCTCTTTTTCTGGTTGTCTGATTACCTCTCTCTCCTTCCCCAAAGTAACCAAGGGCATGTCCGGATAGCGAATGAATTCTCTATCAATGCTGTGTCAAAATAAAGTCTTTATTGATAGTAAAGGATAGATATTTGGCCTCTAGGAAGGCCAAGCTGCCTGGCAAGGGAACACCAGTTGGCGGGCACAAGACAAGGATAAACCGAGTGCGAGGAATACATTTTTAGAAATTCTTTTTATACATAACCAGGGTCATAAAACAAAGTTTGCACAGAGATGTTATCCAAGAGGTTCCAGAGAGATTTGTAAATAAGACAGGAATTTCTCTTAATCATTTGTGTCTCAATTTATCCTTTAACTTCTCCTCAGACAAGAATTTCCTGTTAATTATTTTTATCTTGGGCTATCTCTTTTTGACCTTACCAAATGTATATCAGATTTCTAGGTAAAGTAATATTTTATAGTCTGCTCCACTCAGGCCATTACCTCTACCTTCTCCTCCGTGTCTAATGGTAAATTGTTGGTGAGACATACATTATTGAGGACTCATGAGTTCAAATTTTCAGGGTTATCCCAAGAACCTAAGAGTAGTTGTCCCATCCTCACAAACCTTCAAGTACAAGTGTAACACCTGCAACTGTGGAGACTCATCTATTGATAATAGAAAAATCAACTTTTTTTTTTTTTTAATTTTATTTTAGAGTGAAATTGGGCAGTATTTGGGGGGTATTTTCTTGCACATCAGAACAATTCTTTTCAATAACATTTGCGTGATTGAATGATTAAGTACTAATGTCTGCTGTATTACATGTTTTTGTAATCAGTTTGGATTTTGCATCCCTAGAATACTGGTACCCAGCAGTACACATTGAACACACTTTATTTGTAGAGTTGCTCCCTAAGGTTGAGGCCTGTGTGTATGTAGGACTCTCATGGATTCTAGTTCTACCCTCCAACTTTTTATAGGTCAGGATTCTTTTCTGCAATATCAGAATTTTTTTCATATGGATTTCACTGTCAATGAGTCAATAAATAGTCTTTTCAGAATATAAACATACAACCCTGGTCAAAGATATTAGCTTCCTGTTCCAAAGGGAGTTAGGTATGTTTAATGACATTTAGTCACTTATTCACATTTAACTTGATGTTGAGATACTAACATGACAAACAAGAAGTGTTTAGTTTCCTCTGCATATGTGCTTAGAAACCATGGCAACCACTTTTAAATGATTTAAGCAATTCATTTTACACCTACTTAGAGTTATGAGCAATTTAAAAGGACTAAGAAAGGACTGTCACATACAGCAGAGCAATATCAAATAAATGTCCATTGTCCTTTGGGAAATAGAGAAGATACTATCAGAATGAACTGCAAAAAAACACCCACGTTAACCTCTAGAGTACATTATCTTCCTTTTAAATGGTGAATTATGCATACTGCTTTTCTTGAAGTCACTGGAATTTTGCATTCATGTTACTTCAAAAATGCATTTTTATTTTATACAGATGTGGGCGAATTAGATTGAACAAAAGAAATACATTTCAAGGCCAGGGAGATGAATCTGGAATTCCACAGGCTACTTTTGCTTTCAGCAGTTGGAGTGACAAATGGAAATATGACCCACAAAAGGAATGCTCTCTGTCCTTCACTAACTTCCAACACATTGAGAAACGTGAAGTGAATCACAATGGCTCATCTATTTTGACCCACCTAAAATTTCTTAGCTCAACTCCTAGTGTATTTTACACAGTAGTTATCTTTGGCAATGTACAGATATATTCTCTGTCAGTACAGGCTGGAATCAGGTTATCTCTGAAATAATTCTTCAGCAACCTTCGTTTTATATTTTGATCTTTGATCAATATTTTTCCCCTTTACTCTCCCACAAAATTTTAATAATATATCCTAGTAATGACATCATTTAGGAGGAAACAGAGATTTGGGTGGGGGAAGGAGAATGAGGGAGATAGCATACCTTCTTAATATTCTGGAAACTAAGAAATAAGAATAGAATAAAAACTAACATTTATATGGTGCCCACTGTGTGCCAGGTGTGCTAAGTGCTTCATAATCATCTTATGTCATCCTTTTGACTGCCTTGGGAGAAAGGTGCTGTTGTTATCCCCAGTTTGCATATGAGGAAACTGAGGTAAACAGAAATTAAATTAAGGCAGGATTTGAACTTAACTCTTCCTGACCCCTGACCCAGTGCTCCATCAACTGTACCACCTAAAGAAGCAAAACATTATTTTTCAATATTCCACACATACCAAGCTTTTTTTTTCCGATTACAACAGATGTGTGTGAGTATATGTGTGTGTGTCTGTGTGCATTCACCTAAACCTATTTGGGAGAATCCTCTTTTTCCTTAGCAAAGGCTAAATTAAAGATTATATGAAATGGGTGGCAATTTTAATATCCCCTTTGTCACTGAATAATGTAATGTCTAAATTGGAAAGGCCTTTCAAGAGTTCATCTATGAAACTATTTCCACTCATATGAAAGAGTATTCCAAATCACTACTGATCAGAGAAATGCAAATTAAGACAACTCTGAGATATCACTACCACCTGTCAGATTGGGTAAGATGACAGGAACAAATAATGATGAAGTTGGAGGGGATGTGGGAAAACTGGGACCCTGATGCATTGTTGGTGGAGTTGTGAAAGAATCCAGCCATTCTGGAGAGCAATTTGGAACTATGCCCAAAAAGTTGTCAAACTGTGCATACCCTTTGATCCAACAGTGCTGCTATTGGGCTTATATCCCAAGGAAATACTAAAGAGGGGAAAGGGACCTGTATGTGCCAAAATGTTTGTGGCAGCTCTTTTTGTTGTAGCTAGAAACTGGAAGTTGAATGGATGTCCATCAATTGGAGAATGGTTGGGTAAATTGTGGTATATGAAGGTTATGGAATATTATTGCTCAGTAAGAAATGACCAGCAGGAGGAATACAGAGAGGCTTGGAGAGACTTAAATCAACTGTTGCTGAGTGAAATGAGCAGAACCAGAAGATCACTATACACTTCAACAACAATACTGTATGAGGATGTATTCTGATGGAAGTGGAAATCTTCAACATAAAGAAGATCCAACTCACTTCCAGTTGATCAATGATGGACAGAAATAACTATACCCAAAGAAGGAACACTGGGAAGCTAATATAAATTGTTAGCACTACTGTCTATCTACCCAGGTTACTTATACCTTCGGAAGCTAATAATTAATGTGCAACAAGAAAATGGTATTTACACACATATATTGTATCTAGGTTATATTGTAACACATGTAAAATGTATGGGATTACCTGCCATCGGGGGGAGGGAGTGGAGGGAGGGGATAATTTGGAAAAATGAATAAAAAAAAAAAAAAAGAGTTCATCTAGTCTAGTTTCAACCTTGTTTGTGTCAAGGACCCTTCTAGCCAAAACCTCTTCTCAGAAGCATGTTGTCTACATTCATAATTGATGAAATGCTAAATTTCAATTAGAGGCTACTGAAAATAACAAAGTAATTTTTTCCCACCCAGGTTTGCTGACCTCTTGAAATCCATCCACAGACCTCTTGGGAGTCTCCTCCTGGATAGCACAGTTTGAGCATCCCCCCTCACTGCTTATTCCTAATTAGGCAATTTATAAAACACTGACACATGAAAGCTGTTGCACGTTTCCACTTCTGAGGCCAATCTACTGTGCGCTCCCCTTGGCGGAAGGCTATGGGGGCTGCAGAGCAAGACTGCTCCCCATTGAGATCTCCCATTGTGAATAATAACAGTCTTGTTGGCCACTATCCCTGGGTGAAGCTGCTGTTCTTTACCAAAACTTTCCTGTACTCTACAGAAAGGTCAGTCTTGTCCAATTTGCTTCTCACATGGACCACAGCTCAGATCTTCTGAATGGAAGGAAGAGAAGAAGAAGCACATTTGCTTCTGATCTATGTTTGTATTTATCATTCATCCTTCATTTTGAAGAGGACCGATGACATTACAGAGTGATGTCTTGACTATTACTGAATTAGATTTAAATGAGACAGAATTGCCCAAAGTCATCAGGCTCACTCTCTCTTTCAGAGCCATTGAAGTCCATTGGCAAGAAAAAAGTCAGGATGGTCCTGGGTGCAGGAGGATGACCTTGGCAACTTGGATGTCTCACCAAACTCTAAGTGCCCACAGCACCTACTTCATCCAGTCTCATGGTTATTGGAACTGTTCTCATCCCTCTCCTGCCCAAGGAAGGCTGCACTTGCTTAGGCATCTCTTAATTCACTGATGGGTTTGAGACTTGTCCATTATCCTCAACCTGACTTTGCCAATCTGCTGATTTTTTTTTGATTATTGTAATCATCTCCTCCCAATAGATATTCCTGTTTCTGTTTCCTTCCTCTTTCAATCTATCTTCTACGCATCTACCAAAATAACCTTCTTAATATGATGGTATACTTTAAAAATTCTATCAGCCAAAAATCTACTTGAAGCAGTTAACAGTTTTAGCAACATTGCAGGATATAAAATAAACCTACACAAATCATCAGCAGGTCTGTTACTAACAAAGCCTCGTAGCAAGAGACAGAGAAATTCCATTTAAAATAACTGGTAACAAAATAAAATATTTGGGTGTCTATCTGCCAACACAAACCCAGGAACTATATGAACACAATTACAAAACACTTTTCAAACAAAGAAAGTCAGATCTAAACAACTGGAAAATATTAATTGTTCATGGATATTCCAAGATAATATAATAAAAATAGCAATTCTACCTAAATTAGTCTACATGTTTAGTGCCATATCAAACTGCCAAAAATTATTTTATAGAGCTATAAAAATAATAACAAAATTCATTTAGAAAAAGGAAAGTTCAAGAATAAATCAAGCGAATTAATGAGAAAAAATACAAAGGATAGTGGCCTAGCAGTACCAGATGTAAAACTATTTATAAATCAGGAGTCATCAAAAACACCTAGTACTGGCTAGAATAATAGGTAGGTGGAATAGGTTAGAAAAATAAGACACAATAATCAATGATTACAGTAATCTATTGATTGATAAACCCAAAGACTCCAGCTTCTGGAATAAGAACTCAATATTTGACCAAAATTGTTGGGAAAATAATGTGTCAGAAACTCTACACCTCATTGCACATCTCATCCCAAAATAAGGTCGAAATGGGTACATGATTTAGGTATAAAGGAGAGTACTCTAAGCAAATTAGGAGAGCGAGGGATAGTTTACCAGATCTTTGGAAAAAGGAAGAATTTATGGCCAAATAAAAACTGGAGAACATTATAAAATGCAAAATGGAGAACTTTGATTATATTAAATTAAAAAGGTTTTGCACAAACAAAATCAATGCAGCCAAGATTAGAAGGGAAGCAAAAAACTGGGGGGGGGGGGAATTTACAATCAGCGTTTCTTCTAAAAGTCTCATGTCTAAAATATATAAATAATTGTATCAAATTTATAAGAATACAAATCATTTCCCCAACTGACAAATGGTCAAAGGATATGAACAGACAATTTTCAGATGACAAAATTAAAACCATCTATACTCATATGAAAAAATGTTATAAATCACAATTGATTAGAGAAATGCAAATTAAGACAACTCTGAAGTATCACTACATACCTCTCAGATGAAATAAGATGACATGAAAAGATAATGATAAATGTTGGAGGGGCTGTGGGAAAGCTTGGGACGCTAATGCATTATTGGTGAAATTGTGAGGTGATACAATCATTCTGGAGAACAATTTGTAACTAAGCCAAAAGGACTTTCAAACTGTGCATACCCTTTGATCCAGCAATACCACTACTGGATCTATATCCCAAAAAAATTATAAAGGAGGGAAACCCATATGTGCAAAAATGTTTGTAGCAGCTTTTTGTGTTGGCAAAAGTATTGGAAAATGAATAGATGCCCATCAGTTGGGGAATGGCTGAATAGAGTATATGAAAGAAATGGAATATTACTATTCTATAAAAAATGAAGAACAGGCTGATTTTAGAAGGGCTTGGAAAGATTTTCATAAACTGATGCTGAGTGAAGTGAATAGAACCAGGAAACCTATACATAGCAACAGCAAGATTGTGACATGATGAACTATGATAGACCTGGTTCTTCTCAGCAGTTCAGTAACCCAAGGCAATCCCAATAAACTTTGGATAGAAAAATGCCATCTGCATCCAGAGAGATAACTATGGAGACTGTAAATAAACACAAGCTAGGTTCACTTTTTTCCTTCTTTTTTTTCTTGTGATTTGTTCTTTTTGTTCTGATTTTTCTCTCCCAACATGAATCATATGAAAATATGTAAGAAAAATGGATGTACATGTATAACAAAGTTTTTTTGGTTTTACATGTAATTGGGGGAAAATTTTTTTTAAATGAAAAAAAGTAACCTTCCTAAAGCAGAGGTCTGATTACATCACTCCCCAATTCAAGAATCTTCAACTTGACTTCCATTTGCTTCAAGAATAAAACATGAATTCCTAAGCCTGGAATTTGATATTTTGCAAATTCTGTCTTTCTAGATTTATCTCACAATTCTTTCTTTGTGATCTCTCCATTCTAGCCAAACTGAGTTATTGGCTATTTCCTAATTCAATATACCACTACCTACCTCTGTGTAATCACATAAACCTCAGATCTTAGAATATACTTTGCCTTTCTCAGTCCTTAAATTATTCAAGGCTCCTCTCAGAGAGCATTCCTTATGTGAAGCCTTCATTCAGCTATTAACATTCTCTCCCTCAGAATTTCCTTAAAGCAACCTGAGTACTGCCTTTCCCCTTCTACTCCCTCCCTTTTAGCATACTTACCTGTGTTGTAACCTCCTAATAGAATGTGTGATCCTTGGAGGAAAAAAATGTTTTACTTCTCTCTCTCTCTCCCTCTCCCCATCTCTCTCTCTCTCTCTCTCTCTCTCTCTCTCTCTCTCTCTCTCTCTCTCTCTCTCTCTCTCTCTCTCTCTCTCTCTCTCTCTCTCTCTCCTCTCCCTCTCTCCCTCTCTCCCTCTCTCCTAGCTTCAGAAATCCTGTCCATTCTATCATTCACTTCTGTGCTTTCTTTAATAAGACTTTTAAGACATTTAAGACTATCCTTTTTGGTTACTGACTGGTCCTCTTATCTTAAGAGCTGTTTGTAACTTTGTCTCATTTATGTTGGCCCTAAGCCTCAAAAAGTGCAACTAAGTCTTAGGAACACTTCAGGCTGTTTCTTTCTTGGCTTTCTACAATTGTTACATTAATAGAGGCCATGCTTCATTGAATCCTTTGTTTATTTTGTTTTCTTTTGTGTTTTTCTGAATTCAGACTATCCTAGGACAGTTCTTCAGGGAATGCCCGTCCTTTGCATGCATCCAACCCAATAGAGAGAATGAACACAGATGGAAGTGTGTGGCCATTTTGTTGATCAGCTAGATGGTACAGTTGATGGATTACTAAGTTTTAGAATCAAAAAGACTTGAGATCAAATTCAGTTAGAGACTTAGTAGTTGTGTGACCCTGGATAAGTCACTTAACCTATTTGCCTCAATTCCCTTATGTATAAAATAGGGATAATCATAGTTTATTGTAAGAATAAAATGAGATAATGCTTGTGCCATATCAATGTTAGCTACTGTTATTATTATCAGTAAAACTAATCAGATGTCTTCTGGAGAAAGCCAGATTTACTTGATCTATTCACTTGATCACAAGAAGATGGAGAGCAAGAGATGGAGATTTAGAACAAAATGATGTTAAAAAAACAGGACAAAGGGCCAAGAGGGCACAATCAAAGAGGAGAGAGAGAACAGAGAGGGCTAATGCTGCCTTGGATAGCAACTTTCTTTTCAGCATGACTATGAATCACAAAGAACAGGGGGGAAGGAGATAAGAGTTTGCCAGACTTAACACAAGGGAAGTACTGCTCCACAAGTCACTCTTAATTGGGGCCTGGAATATCAGTAGTGATGGAAATCACAGAGTCAAACACCTGAAGTGATTAAATAACAAGAATTTAAACTCCTTAAAGACAGGAATTGCCTTGGTATCTCTAGTACCTAACAAAGTAGCTTGTATGCCATAGGTACACAATAAACCTATCTTATTTATTTATTATAGTGTTTCAAAAATGAAAATTTAATTCTACTCACAAAGAAGCTATCATAGGTCATTAATTCTATAAAAAATTCTGTAAGGACTAAAAGCATAAACCACGATTCTTAAGCTTTTTCCACTTCTGATCCTTTTTCACCAAGGAAATCTTTATGTGATCCAGGTATATAGGCATATAAAATAAGTATACAAATCAAACATTTACAGATCTAACATAGTAAATCATAATTTTCCCAACCCCCACATTCAGTTACAAAACCTCACAACCCACAGTATAGGAAGCTTGAATATAAATTATCAAGTATTTTTGAAGCATCATATTATTCAATATCTCTAATTCATTTGAGCATACAAGGAATTCATTAACGGATATAAAAACCTTTTTGACTTTGTAATTAACTAGATTTCTAAGGGATCCCATGTCAAGAGAAGAAGGAGTTACAAGGTATTGTTGAGATTTTAAGAAAACAGACTCTCTAGATTCATCTATTTAATGACTCTAAGTTGTCTGAGACAGAGACTGAGTCTGATCTTCATTTTTTATCTTTCATTTCAATTTAGAATACATTAATTTTTAATGAAAAAAGGAAAGGAAGGAGGGAAGGAAGAAAAAGAGGACAAGTCATACCAGTATGCTTCTTTCATTGATTATCACTTTATATTAATAAACCAGATTTAATTATCCTTTAGAAAGAGATACTAAGGTGGTACAGTAAATCTAACAAATACATAAAGAACTCACAGTCTTGAAGGAAAGGACAGAGGAACACTCACAACTCCTGTTAGTCCCTTTGCTGAAGTCCTCAAGATATACGTACCCCTTAGCTGGCATAATGTCGTTGAGCTTCCTTAGAGTATTCAACTTATCTTCAGCTCTGGGTGCCTTGTGTCAGCTGCTCTGGAGACTCAGCTAAGGTGCTAAATGGAAAGTCCCCAAACCTCCAACTCCGGAAGTTCATCCGGTGATTCTCTAGTGTGGGGGTTGAAAAGGAGAAATATCCCTACTTCTCTTCCCTCAAGCAATTGATTCACTTTCTGGGGCTTGGCTCTCTCCTCTAAGATATTCTGGATACACAAAAACTGGTTCCTGAGGAATTGCTTTCTACTTTATCGTAAATGTGAATATTATTGGACGTTAACAAATCATCTGATACCAACAAACTTTTTGTCTCATCTGGCTAAGAAGCCTTTGATTGCTTAATTTGTTGGTACTAATTGCTTGATTCAGTCAGAGGGAAGGAAGGGAAGGAGGAAATGTGTATTCATTAAGTGCCTATTATGTGCCAGGCTTTACCAAGAGCTTTACAAATATTGTCACATTTGATCCTCATAACAACCCTGGGAGACAGGTGCTATTATTATCCCAATTTTAAAGTCGAAGAAACTGAGTGGAGGTGATTCAGGCCAGTTCCAATGGTCTTGTGATGGAGAGAGCCATCTGCACCTAAAGAGAGGACTGTGGGACTGAGTGTAGATCACAACATAGTATTTTCACTCTTTTTATCATTGTTGTTGCTTTTTTTCTTTCTCATTTTTTTTCTTCTTAATTTGATTTTTCTTGTGCAGCATAATAAATGTGGAAATATGTATAGAAGAATTGCACATGTTTAACAAATGTTGAATTGCTGTCTAAGAGAGGGGATAGAGGGAAAAGAAGGGAAAAAATTTGGAACATAAGGTTTTGCATGTTGAAAATTATGCATATGTTTTGAAAGTAAAAAGCTTTAATTTAAAAAAAAAAAGAGAAAAAAAAAAAAAAGAAACTGAGTGACTTGCCCAGGGTCACAAAGTTAGTAAGTCTGAATTCAAATCTTCTAGAAACTTCAGGCCCAGTCCTCTAATCTCTGGGCTTCCCAATTGCTTTTAGGGAGGCAAGGAAAGGAAGAAGGGAAGAAAGGAAGGGGAAAGGAAGGGAAGGAGGAGAGAGCCAGGGCAACTAATGTAGTGATTCAAATACAGGTCACATGCTCCTTCTCCAACTTCCCATTCTCTCTCCTCCCCCCAAAATCAGATTTATATGAAACCTTACTAAAGTCTATATTTAATGTAATTTTTTGGAAATTATTTTTCCTATTCAAAAACATGAAATTTTAGGATATAACTTATAATGGAAGGGAGGAGTTTATTCTAATATTGTCTTTGATTTCAAGTACTACCAATTATATCAAATTTATCCTAAATGGAAAGAATTAAATGTTTTTAAATCTCATTCTAGTTTGAGGATCTTCAAAAACTAGTCCTTTCCTGAAGAGGTGCATTTAGGCCCATTAAGAATGAAAACTCTTGGATACAATGGCAAGGCAGTGATTGGTTATTTGGCCTAGAAATGAGGTGAGCCCACAGCACACTTAAAAAATAGGCTCTGTTGTGCTGGCAACACAAAACCTGTTTTACAAAGAGCATGCAAGGAAGGCTTCCCACTGTTCTGGGAACATTGGGATTTCTAAATGCATGGCCCTCTCTCTTCCCTTTCTCCCTCAACATGTATACCTAGAGAGGAGAAATAGACTTCACTGTTCAGTTATTTATTTTTTTAGGCACTGGACTTATAATCATTGGGAATTCTCTTTTCCAGTGACTCCAAGTTAGTAAATTATAGAAATGAAATCAAGCTCACCTTCCAATTCTCTCCTGCTTTCATAGGGAGGCTTGGATCTCTTACTATGGTATCTGGAGTCTGTGAGGTAGAAAGTGCAAGAATTGTTACCCCTATTTTACAGATGAAGAAAATGAGAAACTGGGAGGATAAATGACTTTTAACACATTTAGAGAGCTTTGAAGTGCCTAAGGCTGGTCTTATGATTTCCAGTCAGTCACTCAGTCAGCAAACATTTACTAAGTGCTTGCTGTGTGCCAGGGACCACACTAAGTGCTAGGGAGACAAAGAAAGATAAAAACATGGTCCCTGCTATCAAGGAGCTCACTTTTTAGTGGGGGAGAAAATATGCAAACAATTATTCTCAGAGACAATAAATGCAAAATCATTTAGAGCTAACCTCCAAGAGAAAGCATTAGCAGTAAGGACAAAGCTAAGGATTCTTGCAGAAGGTGGGACTTGGGTAAGAGAGAAGCTGGGAAAAAGGAGAGCATTTCAGGCATAGCACAAAGTGACCAGAGCAGGGAGGCCGAAGGGGATGTTCTACTGTCATTTGGGCTCAGGGTACCTAGAGACAAGCCATTCCTTGATGAATTGATGGTGTGATGGGATATGGGTGCAGAAGCACTGAACCCCCAAACATATTGGGGTTCCAGGACTCTTCCTGCAAAGGACACCAAATATTGGAGCATGGGGTGCTGAACCCTGAAAGTATATTGAGGTTCCAAGACTCCCCATCCAAGCCACCAAATATTTGGATGTGAGGGTATTGAACCCTAAATATTGGGGTTTAGGGCTGGTATCACAAAAAAATTTGTAGGTTTAGGTCAAATCAAGAGACAAAGATCTTATCACACTGCTGGCTGTGGGCTAATTTACAAAAGGGAGTTTTAGCCATTAATCTAGAGATTGAATAGAATTGATCATTTATGTCACACTCAAGTAATTCTCTTTATATTACCTTTTATCTAATGGAATTAAATAACTTATTAATGATGTTATTGTGGGGGGGGGGGATATTTGATTGACAGCTGTAAAAAGAAGAAAAAAACGGCCACCAGGTGGGTTTTTGAACTGAGAAAATTGATTGGTGGATATATACACTCATCTATAGTTGATCTCAAAAATTGGTAGGCACCAATTGGGGGGCACCATCTTGGGGAAGGGAATAGGAGCCAATGGAAAAATAAGCCATTAATAAGGGGAAGAAAGCCATAAGACAGGCAAAGTTCCTAGAGAACTTCTTCCATAAGACAAGCAGTTCCTAATAAACTCACAAAGTAGGGGACAAGTAGGTTCTTTATAGGAGAAAAATAACCTCAGGGATTGACATCATAACTTGGTCTTCTGATTGGATACAGTAGGGTCATGATAATTTGTCAAGGAGATAATTTGGCCAGGAATTCCAGGGCCTGCTGCAATAAAGGCCAGATTAAGGATAAGTGTTCCTCCCTGATTGCCTCAGGAAGTAGGTTGACTTCCTGATAGTTTCCAGTAATTCAGACTCTTTCCTCTTAATGATTCTCTCCTATGAAGGACCAAGGACCCCATCAAATGGATGGATGAGAGCATTTTGTTTCTAGCTTTTTGTGCTATAGTTATTTCTGGGTACATATTTTTGGGTGTATATATAATATATAAAATATATATAACATATTTTATCATGTTATCTTTTGTTATGTTGTATCATCATATACATTTGGCAAGTTGATTCTACACTTAGGTTTGCTTATTTTAAAATAAATTTTAAAATAATATAGTACAGGAATGGGAAAGAAGAAACTTCTCTTAAAAGAAGTTCATTGTAAAAAACAAAACAAAACAAAAAGACTTGGGAATTTTTAATTGAACATGTATTCAAGTTGAGCTATTAGTAGGATGGAGGCTGACAAAGGAAAAAAGCAAATGCAGTTTTTGGCAATATTCATTTAACATTGTGTGATCCCACAATAAAAGATCCCACAATTCCATTGTGGCTAATGAGCCTCCCTTTTCCCTCCCCCACCAAACCACATCTACAATACTGGGTTGGGCACTGGATACCAATTTTTTGGAAGAATACTAAACAGAGCATTGGGGTGATGAAGTACTATTTCACTATGACTCTGCAATGAATGAGAACGGAAGCCAGTACTTAGTTTTTATTTTTTAGATTACTGGCTTAAATTCAGTTCAGTATGGAAGTTGTTCATGAGGATTGTTGCCTTTTCCAGGAGATCTTAGTGGATTAACATTTCACATCAGCAAAAGTGTTCACTAGTTTGTGTGAAGGGTCAAGAATTGAATCATTTGAGAAAAAAAAAAAACTCCATGGTCCACATTAATCTTCTCAAAGACCCTTACAAGCAAAAAGGCTGCTTATGTGATTTGCTTGATGGCTCTGCCAAGACTTCTAACCTTTTAAGAAGTTTGCAACATCCACTGATATTTTGCAGGGAAAGAAAACTCCCTGTCTGGAAGGTACTGTTCAACAACACTAAATTCTCTTTAAAAAATAAGAATATTAACTCTAGGGGAAGAGGGTGTTAAAAAGCATATGTTATGACCTATGTAAAGAAATGAACCATCTGTAAATTAATAAGTGCAATTTGCCAAAATGTAAAAAAAATCTGATTCAGGGTTTAAACTGGGATAAATTTAGCAATATATTTGTTGTAACTACCAGGAGGAGCTTGAGCATTAGGCAAACTGTGGGTACATCTCAGTTAAGACCCTAGGGCAGCTGCTTGTTATTTTCCCATTGGTTCCTACTCCCCTCCCCAAGCTGGTGCCCCCCTCCCTTCCCCAGTGACTACCAGGTTTTGAGATCAGCTAGAGATGTGTGTATATATACACCAATCAATTCTCTCAGTCCAAGAACCCAGCTGGTGGCCATTTTTTCCTTCCTTTTACAGCTGCCAATCAAATGTCCTCCTCAATGACATCATTAATAAGTTATTTAATTCCATTAGATAAAAGGTAATATAAAGAGAATTACTTGAGTGTGACATAAATGGTCAATTCTATTCAATCTCTGGATTGAGTCCCTTTCAAAGGCAGAAAGTCCTTTAAGTATTGTCTCTCCTTTCTGTCTCTGGTTTCTCTAAGTGTCTCTCTCTCCTCACTCACTGCCCATTCTCATTCATTCTTTTATTTTCTCTTTCTCTTTCTCTGTCTCCCTCTTCCTCTCTTCTCTTCTCTTCTCTTCTCTTCTCTTCTCTTCGTCTCTGCTGTCTGTGTTTGTGTCTATATGTCTCTCTATCTCTGTTTCTCTCTGTCTCTCTATCTCTGTTTCTCTCTGTCTCTCTGTCTCTCTCTGTCTCTCTCTGTCTCTCTGTCTCTCTCTGTCTCTCTCTCTCTCTCTCTCTCTCTCTCTCTCTCTCTCTCTCTCTCTCTCTCTCTCTCTCTCTCTTTCTCTCTTTCTTTCTCTCCCTTCTTTTCTTCACCTCAGGACCATAAATTAGAACTACACTGGAAGTTCATTGTCTTATTTCAGACCTATGGTTAAAGGGAAGAGAAAGTATGGAGTTAATTTATGACCCTTTTCAAAATTATTTGGAGAAGCCTCATTGTTTCTCATAGCTACGGATGCACAAGCATCTAGTTGTAGAGTCCCAGGAATATCATTTTCCAGGGCCCGGGATGTCACCGTGCTTGATCAGCACTGAAATGAGGCACAGATATGTCCAGAGTCTAATGTACATTCAGTGGTTGTAGTTGCTCATCCTCAGTTCTCCAAGAGGACCATGACATCAAGCAGGGGATGACTCGACATGTAAGGGAGTTGGATTTAAGTGAGGAAGACTGGATTTTTTTTTTTTTAAATGTGTGACTAAGTAAAAGAGATCAGGATTTGCCTCAATTCTTACTTTGTAGCCTTAATCACTGAATGGGTGTTGCCTCAGTCAAAATGAGACCTTCTAAGACCTTAAAGATACATTTGGTGCTATCTGATGAAGTCTCATTGTCTTAATAAAAATGTTTATTAATCCATTGATTAATTGTCAATTCTCTGATAAGGAGAAATGAGGGAACTCCAGTACTAGTGAATAGTTCTACTTTAGCAGGGGGTACCACTCCCAAGTGTCTGAGGGAGGAAAAAAAAAAAGATTGATCATCACCATGTTTAAAACCAGAATTGGTGACCTGCACTCTCTTGGAAGGGAAGCATCACAGCTTGCTTTTAGAATAGGTTTTTGTGAGAAAGAGATGTGATTCCTAGTGTCATACTATTTTATTAGAGTTGTGATGCAGAGAATACTGTCTATAAAGAATAGTGATGTTCTGGATGACCAACTGTAAACAACTTTATTATTCTCAGTAGTACAATCATTCACAACTACTCCGAGGGACTTATGATGAAAAAATCCTATCCATATTCAGAGAAGGAACTGATCGAGTCTCAATCACAGATTGAAGCATTCTCTATTTTTCTATCTCTCTATTATTTTTAACTAAATTTTTCTTGAGAGAGTTTTTATTTTCATTAGAGTGGGAGATCTATGTTTTCTTTCACAATTTGATTTTTATGAAAATGTTTGGTGTACCTTCTATAATTGCGGGTGGGAATAAGAGAACCTAGAACTCAAAATTCTTTTTATTTTATTTTATTTTAATAGTTTTTATTTACCAGATATATACATGGGTAATTTTACAACATTGATAATTGACAAACCTTTTGTTCTAATTTTTCCCCTCCTTCCCCTCCCCCCCCCAATGGCTGGTTGACCAATACATGTTCAATGTTAGTAGAACTCAAAATTCTTTAAAAAAAAAAAAAAAAAAAAAAAAGTAAAAAAAAATGTTTTGAATGTAACAGGGTGGTAGTGGGGAATATTAAATAAATAAATATTTTTTAAAATTTAACAAGAGAATAATGGGATATGAACTAGAAGAATGAAAAATTCCTGAAGGGATACTTGGGGGTATCCTTAACATGAATTCCATGTTCTTCCCTCATTTGTTTGGGCCACCACCTTCCCTATTTCCCCAGCCCCAGATAGGCTCTCTAGCTATGGCTGGTTGGTAATTACTCCTTCATGCTGTTGCCACCACCACCACCACTACATAGTTGAGGAGAGTATCTTGTTTTCCCATCTGTTCCCTTTGGGCTAGACTTTCTCTCAGGTCAACTCCTTTCACTTATCCCAGGGAATGGTTTCCCTTTTAAATCTACTTAGGGTAGACAATGGGAAGAGGAATTGCCTGAGGTGACTTAATGTAGTCATAATAACACCTAGATAGAACACAACCCTCCCCCATCCCAAGACTGCAAAGTTTAGCACCACAGTGTAGGACTAGTCTGGATCAACAACATCCTCCTTCCTTTGGGAACTAATGAATATAATCAATACCATACAATCAATAACATGTTAATCAATAACATCTCTTCTGTTCAGTTCTGAGCCCCTCCATTTTTCTAGGAAAGGCTCAATGATAAAAGTAGTTCTTTTTTCAAAAAATTAGGAACACAAGATTTTGCAAACGTGAATGTTGAAAATGATCCACGCATATGTTTTGGAAATAAATTATTTTAATTAAAAAAAAGAAAATAGTTTTCTTCCCCTGTGCACCTTACCACTTATTGTCTCTTCCTCAGCTGCTTTTAAGCAATAAAAACACATACAGATTTATAGTAATGTCATAGTCACAGCTTTACCTTGGTTTCATTTTGAAGACTTAGTAAAATAGGAATATAAGTAAAATTTAAAGAAACAGGGATAAACTTTGAGAAAATTATAGAGAAGAAGTAGGGGAATGGGATAACCATCTTGAATTTTTTCCTCCATCTTCCCAAGTCAGCAAAACTAGCATCTGCCCAGACATGTCTTGAGCCCTTCGAGGCATCACTCTGTTCCTATTTCCACGATGTTTTCTGACTTCTGCTTTTCATTCCAGCCTCCCTTGTTCCCCCTGTTCTTGATCATGATGGGCTGTTGTCAGGGCTCTCACATCTGGTGCAGATATACTGGACCTTATGCAAATCCCTCAGTGTCTCAAATTTTAGTTGGCTCCCTGATGCCCACCCCAAATTCCATCTTTCTCTCTCTCCTTCTTTCTCCATTTCTACATTCTCAGATCTTTCTCCTCTGATGGTTTCTTTTTGCAATCTTCCCTTAACAAGAGCCTCTCTGGTCTGTCTCAAAGTTCAGTGCCTCCCCAGAAAACTAAGTAGGAGGCTGAGGAATTTCCTGTAAACCAGTGGAAAATGATTCCCAACATTTTATGCCTGGGATCTTCAGGCTTTACCTTTTCCATGAAACCTTATTTGATTACCCAGATAATAGTATTCCCTTTCTCTGGAAACTTTTAATACTAAGCTTTTATACTCAGTTTTTTTAATGCATGCATTCACAACCTAATACAATCTGCTATTGTATTTATAGATACCTTAGCATGGTACCCAGAACATTGTAGGTGGTTCTTAAATGCTGATTGATTGATTGATTGATGTCAATCCTCAATGAGACTGGAAACTTCTCAAAAGGATATTATCTTCAGCACGTAGCATAATGTTTTCCCCCTCCCCCCCTTTTCTTCTGATGATTTCCTCTGGGAATTTTCAGAGTAGAAACTTCCTCCACGTATGCAAATTGGCAGCTCTTCTGTACCTTATATCCTTAAAAAGTTTCCTTGGGGCCTGAGAAGTTGCTATCTTATAAATCACAAATCAAAGGTAAGATAGAACCCTTGTCCTGCTGACTTCAAAGCTAATCCTCCATGACTCTTTTTAACAATGAGATGATTCAGGCCAGTTCCAATGGTCTTGTGATGAAGAGAGCCATTTGTACTCAGAGAGGAGTTGTGGGGATTGAATGTGGATCACAACCTAGTATTTTTATTCTTTTTGTTGTTTTTGCTTACATTTTGTTTTTTTTCTCATTTTTTTCCCTTTTTGATCTGATTTTTCTTGTGCAGCATAATATTTGTGGAAATATGTATAGAGGAATTAAACATGGTTAAAATATATTGGATTTCTTGCCAATTAGGGGAGGAGGTTGGGGGAAGGAAAGGAAAAAATTTGGAATATGAGGTTTTGCAAGGGTGAATGTTGAAAATATGTTTTGAAAATAAAAAGCTTTAATTAAAAAAATAAAAGCTAGTCTTCTTTGTCAAGCAATCTCTTGCCCTTCTCATAGTAGGCACTTGATAAATGTTGGTTGAATTGAATTTGTTGATTTTGTTGCTGAATTTGGAATCTCTCCAGTTTCCAGTGTCTTCAGGGGATTCCTAGTAACTTCTGGCCCTCTCACCTATCTCTGAAAAATGACATTAACTAATAATGAATGTGCTTCTATTAGACAAGCCTTCACTTAAGTTAAGGTATGTTATCTGGTCAGTGAATGAGATTGAGACAGAGGGGTTTTTTTTCCCCTGTAAGACAAGAAAAAGCAGAAACAAAGTTTAAGGAACTAAGATCAAGGCTGGAAAATTTGTCAAAAGAAGAAATATTGGCACAGGCATAAGGAAGTGAACATGTGCAATTGTGTGTCTATGTATATTCCCTATGTAAATAAGTGTAAGTTTGACATAGAAGCTTAATTCAATAGCATAAGATTACATTTTCATGAGACAATTAGATTTTTACTTTAAAAAAAGTAGTTTCCTTTCCAGATAATAAGATCAATTCATGACAGTAGAGACAAATGTAAATAATTGAGTCAGGATGAGTCAGGGAATGCCTAAACAAATTAAGATTCATGAACAGCAATATTGTATAATGATCAACTGTGAATGACTTAGCTCTTCTCCAAGACAATGATCCAAGACAATTCTAAAGGAGTCATGATAAAAAATGCAATCCACCTTTAGAAAAAGAACAGATGGAGTCTGAGTGCAGATTAGAATATACTATTTTCCCCTTTATTTATTTATTTTTTTGTATGTAGGGGTTTTCTGTGTGTTTTCTTTCACAACATGCCTAATATGGAAATATGTTTTGTGTGATTACATATGTATAACCTATATCAAAATGAGGGGAGTGAAGAGAGGAAAAGAAAGAATTTAGAACTCAAGGTTTTAAAAAACAAATGTTAAAATTTGTTTTACATGCAATTGCGGGTATTATTTTTTAAAAAGTGAATGTGGAGAGGTAGAGCCAAAATGGAGGAGTAAAAGCAAGAACTCGCTGTGCTTTTGCCCAAACCGTTCCAAATTACTTTAAATAACTACTCTAAACAAATTTTAGACTGTCAGAACATACAAAAAGATGGAGTAGAGCAATTTCCCAGCCAATGACAACTCAGAAGGTCAGCAAGAAAGGTCTGTGTCACTAGGATGAGAGTTCAGTATGCAGTCCCAGTGTAGGTCCAGCCAGCACAGCCTTGGCCCTGGCCCAGCCCTGTGCCACCAGAGCAAGAACTGGCCCAGGAACTTCTGAATCAGCATCAGTACTGGAGGCTTCCAGTCCTCTCAGCCCAGAGACACCAAAGCACATGAAAGGTCAGCAGGAAAGCAGAGATCAAGAACAGGGAGCACAAGAGAGGCTGGAATGGAGGGCAGCAGTCAGAAAACATCCTGGAAATAGGAGCAGTGATGGCCTGCAGGGCCCAAGACAGGTCTGGACAGATCCTGATTTTGCTGATTTGGGTACAGGGAGGAACAAATTCAAAATGGAGATCCTATTCCCTATCTTCTTCATGATTTTCCCAAAGTTTATCCCTGTTTCTTTAAAATTTACTTATGATCTTATTCTCCTAAGTCTTCAAAGTCAAGCCAAGGTAAAGCTGTGATTAACCATGACATTATTATTGATCTCTGTATTTTTATTGCTTATTAGCTCCAAGGAAGGACTCTGAGGCTCTAGAATACTACATCTTACAGCTTCAGTGGAATGGGGACACTCCTAACAGCTCCAGGCAGAAAAGAGAGCTTGTGGTCAGGTCCCCAGAAGGATTTCTGACAACAGCTGCATAAAGCTTGGGACAATGCCCTCCACCCTGGAAATAGAGCCTCTACTTTAACAAAAGAGTTAAAAGCTTTAAAAGCTGAGTGATAGGCTGGGGAAATGAGCAGGCAACAGAAAAAGATCCTGACCACAGAAAGTTACTATGGTGACAAGGACATCAAAACACACACTCAGAAGATAACAAAGTCAAAGCTCCTACATCCAAAACCTCCAAGAAAAAAATTGAATGTGATGGAGTATTAGAACTAGACTATTAGACACAGAAATAAAGAAGAGAAAGCATGGGAAGACAGACACACAGATGCAGAGTGAATGAGTGAATCAACAAATATTTGAACAAAGCGAAGAAAACTATACACACACACACACACACACACACACACACACACACACACACACACACACATATATGCTAGCCACAACAATGAAAGTAGAACAAGAACAAAAAAATCACACAAAACTAAATTCTGTGTAATTATAAGGACCAAGCTTTTCCCCAAAGAAATGACAAAACGTACCTTTTCCTCCTTCATTGGAGAGGTAGAAGGCTATGTGTACAGAGTAGCTTATCTTATTAGACTCAGAGTTAGTTGGTAAATTTTGCTGAACTGCTTTCCTTATCTTTCTCTTTAATTTTTTTTGTTGTTGTTGTTACAGGGAGGTAGCTGCTGCAGGGATAGGGTAGGAGAGATATGAGAAAAGGTAATGGTTAAGGGTAATATAAGATAGGGGTTTGGCAGGATAGGTGTGCAATATCATAAGGGGACAAAATTTTCAAGGGAAGAGGTATATTAGGTAGAAATTTCTACTTGATTTTTGGTTCTATGTATCTATCATTAGCTTCATAGTCAAATTTCTAGAAAAAGCTATTGATATACATTGCTTCTACTTTCTCAACCCCACTCACTTTTTAATCATTACCAGTTGGTTAAGTCTATTCTTTTCTCATTCTTTTTGATCTTTCCACATCTATTGATTCTAGGAATCATTACCTCTTCTCTTTCAATGCTGGAACCCTAGAAATAATCATATGAGTAAGTTACCTCCACTTCTTCACACTTTCTTACCCTCCCCAACTCCCTCTACCCTTCTGGCAGTCTGGCTTCTGATCTAGTTTATTTAAACTGTTTCTCAAAGAACGCTGATGACCTCGACTGCTAACTCCAATGGTCCTTCCCCTTCCTTCTCCTCCTTGACTTCTCCACAGCATTTGACATTGCTGACCACTTCTCCTATGTTTTCTCCTTTCTTCACTTCTGTGACACTGCTCTCTCTGTAATCTCTTCCTGCTTGTCTGATTGCACCTTCTGTTTCCTTGCTGAATCATCCTCCATCTTCCTGTAACCATGAATGTCCCCCAACACTGTCATACACCCACTTCTCTGCTCATTAATTCATTAATTCTCATATGCTCAATTTTCATTTCTACATGGATAATTACAAAGTTTCTACATCCAAAGCCTCCAAGAAAAAAACTGAATATGATGGAGTAATAGCACCAGACCATCAGACATCTCTACATTTCTGTTTGGAATCTCAGGCCCAAATCACTAGTCATTTGCTGATTATCTTTTATTGGATGTCCTGTAAACAGTTCAAACTCAGTATGTCCAAAGAGAAAATCAAGTTTCTCTCAAAAACCACTTCTCCACATTTCCTTATGTCTATTAAAGGTACAGAACAGATTCTTCATTTTAGTTAAGACCCTCATCACCTCTTCCCTCATATTTTACAATAGGCACTTAAATAGACTTCCAGAGTTCCAGTTTCCAATCTTTTTTTTTTTTCTAATGTATTCTTCAACCAGCAGCAAATCAACGTCTACAGCATAGATCTCACTAACCACTTCTCTATTCAAAGATCTTCAAGGATGCCCTATGGCTTTTAAGATAAAAGACAAGTTCCTTAGTCTGGAATTAAAAGCCTTCCCCAATATTCCTCTCATCTACCTTTCTAGTCTAAGTTTACCTCACTTCCCTTCATTCACTTTCTGTTCTGGTCAAACTAGTCTGAGAGCTATTCCTCTTAAGGGGACAAAACATAGGGGGTAGAAAGATTTCTGTACCTTTCTTCAAATGGGCTCCCATGTTAAGTTTTCATGACTTTTAAAGTAATCAAGCCCTAGAGAAAATAACTTCAATTATTCATTAGACATTGATTTACAACAGAAGACAAATTTATTAATTTTCAATGAAGGGCATACATTTCTAGTGACCAGAAATTCCTGTCCCCTACTCAGGGCACTCTCTTCCCAATAGCAAAGTATCTAGAAAGTCACTTGGTAATAATGAGACCAAAGTATATGTTGGATCATCTGGAGCAGGAATTCTGAACATGTGTGCCATGAACTTAATTTTTAACTATATTTCAGCATAATTGGTTTCCTTTTTAACTCTATGTGTTTTATTTTGATATTTAAAAACATTATTCTGACAAGAGATACATAGTTTTCACCAAATTATTATACAAAAAGGTACATGATGCAAAAAAAAGCTAAGAACCCTTAATTCTTTGTTTTTTTTATTAATTTTTATAATTATAACATTTTCTTTGACAGTACATATGCATAGGTAATTTTTTTTTTTACAACATTATCCCTTGTACTCCCTTCTGTTCCGAATTTTTCCCCTCCTTCCTTCCACCCCCTCCCCTAGATGGCAGACATTCCCATACATATTAAATATCTTATAGTATATCCTAGGTACAAAGAACCGAACTTTGTTGTTGTTGTTGTTGCAAAGGAAGGATTGTATTCGGAAGGTAAAAATAATCTGGGAAGAAAAACAAAACAAAACAAAAACAATGCTCACAGTTTACACTCATTTCCCAGTGTTCCTTCTCTGGCTGTAGCTGATTCTGTCCATCATTGATCAATTGGAATTGGATTAGCTCTTCTCTATGTTGAAGATATCCACTTCCATCAGAATACATCCTCATACAGTATCATTGTTGAAGTGTATAATGATCCCCTAGTTCTGCTCGTTTCACTCAGCATCAGTTGATGTAAGTCTCTCCAAGCCTCTCTGTTTTCCTCCTGTTGGTCATTTCTTACAGAATAATAATATTCCATAACATTCATAGACCATAATTTACCCAACCATTCTCCAATTGATGGACATCCATTCATCTTCCAGTTTCTAGCCACTACAAAAAGGGCTGCCACAAACATTTTGGCACATACAGGTCCCTTTCCCTTTTTTAGTATTTCCTTGGGATATAAGCCCAGTAGTAGCATTGCTGGGTCAAAGGGTATGCACATTTTGATAACTTTTTGGGCATAATTCCAGATTGCTCTCCAGAATGGTTGGATTCTTTCACAACTCCACCAACAATGCATCAGTGTCCCAGTTTTCCCACAGCCCCTCCAACATTCATCGTTATTTGTTCCTGTCATCTTAGCCAATCTGACAGGTGTGTAATGATATCTCAGAGTTGTCTTAATTTGCATTTCTCTGATCAATAGTGATTTGGAACACTCTTTCATATAAGTGGAAATAGTTTCAATTTCATCATCTGAAAATTGTCTGTTCATATCCTTTGACCATTTATCAATTGGAGAATAGCTTGATTTCTTATAAATTAAAGTCAATTCTCTGTATATTTTGGAGATGAGGCTTTTATCAGAACCTTTTACTGTAAAAATGTTTTCCAATTTGTTACTTCCCTTCTAATCTTGTTTGCATTAGTTTTGTTTGTGCAGAAACTTTTTAATTTGGTGTAATCAAAATTTTCTATTTTGTGATCAATAATGGTCTCTAGTTCTCCCTTGGACACAAACTCCTTCCTCCTCCACAAGTCTGAGAGGTAAACCATCCCATGTTCCTCCAATTTATTTATGATTTCGTTCTTTATGCCTAAATCTTGGACCCATTTTGATCTAATCTTAGTATGTGGTGTTAAATGTGGGTCCATGCCTAGTTTCTGCCATACTAATTTCCAGTTTTCTCAGCAGTTTTTGTCAAATAATAAATTCTTATCCCAAAATTTGGGATCTTTGGGTTTGTCAAACACTAGATTGCTATTTTTATTCACTATCTTGCCCTGTGAACCTAACCTATTCCCCTGATCAACTAGTCTATTTCTTAGCCAATACCAAATGGTTTTGGTGACTGTTGCTTTATAATATAGTTCTAGATCAGGTAGACCACCTTCATTTAATTTTTTTTTTCATTACTTCCCTTGAAATTCTCGACCTTTTATTAGAACCCTTAATTCTTGAGGAATATTTCTAGAGGTTATGATAGAGCCTGATGATTCATACATGTTTCATTTCACTTATTCATGGCCATTTTCATAGAGACCAGGTACTTATGTCTCTTTTGCAAAGTTATGGATCTATACTAAAGAATTCTTCTCCTACCCCTCTTCTTTTTAACTTTTTATTTTAATAAATATTTGTTAAAAGCCTAATGTGTACAAGGAACTATGCTAGCAAATAGGAAAACAAAAGACAAAGACAAAAATGAAAAATAGTTTCTGCCTTCAAGAAGTTTTCTACTGAGAAATACAACATGTATATAGAATAAATTAATATTGAAATAGAAATTTATTATTACATATTTTGAATTCTCCCCAATGTTCTGCTGGGCACATGACAATGTTTTGTTTTGTTTTTCCTTTTCTATCTTTCTTTTTCCATTTTGTATTTAGTTTTAAGTAAATAAGTATATATTTTTTAAAAAATAATTAATATATGAAAGTTTTGTTTTGTTGGTGAATCATTTCAGTTGTTCCTGACTCTTCATGACCCCATTTGGGGTTTTCTTGGGAGACACTGGAGTGGTTTGCCATTTCCTTGTCCAGCTCATTTTACAGATGAAAAAATTGAGGAAACAAGATTAAGTGACTTAACCAAAGTCAAAAGGCCAGTAAATGTCTGAGGTTGAATTTCAACTGAAAGTCTTCCTAATTCTTTCCATTATGTGGATACATAATTGAGGAAGAAGATATTACCAATAACTGAGGGAATAAGGACAATGAAAAGGAAATAAGTTCTATGGATGGAGTTATATAAATACGCAGAAGCAAGAGACCTAATACCAATTTCAAGGGAAAAGTAAGTTAAAAAAATAAGTTTGAGAGTTCACAAAGAAGGAGTAATCTAAAATAGATCTGTAAATATTGAATAGGGTCATAAGGTGAAGGACTTTAAATGACAAGCTGGAATTTTATGGCCAACTATGGTAATGAAGTTCTGAGAAGGAGCAATATGGTTGAATCCATATTTTAGGAAGATTATCTTGGTGGCTTATGGAAGGCAGAATCAAAAGGGGAGAGAATGGAGGCAGGATGATCAACCAGGAGGATGTTCCAGTGGTATAAATAAGAAGTAACAGGGATCTGAAATAGGGTGGGAATCGTGTGAGTAGTTGCAGGAGGTCCAATTGAAAAGACTTGATAACTGATTGAATTGTTGGTTGGGGTGACAGAAGAACGTGTCAAAAGTGATTACAAAGATGCAAATCAGGGTGACTGAAAGAATGATATTGATCTCAAAAGGAATAGAAAAGTTTAGAGAAAATGCAGGGAGGGGAAAATTGGGTTCTGTTTTGGACATGTTGAGTTTTAAACAATTATGGGATATCTAGTTGGAGGTATCCAGCAGTAGGCAATTGATGATGTGGGACGAGAGCTCTGAAGAGATATACAGATCTGAGAGGCATCTTCATAAAGATTATTGAACTTATGGAACCTGATACAATCACTGAGAGGGAGAGGCTACAAGGAAAAAAGAAAAGAGGACAGAGACTGGGCTGACACCCAAAGTTAGGAGGTGGGACACAGATGATGAACCAGCAAAAGAGATTGGGAAGGTCTGGACAAACAGGTAGGACTCGGAGAATCAAGAAAGAGTCGTGTCTTTCATCTGTTTCATTTTATCAGCATCACAAGGATAAATAGCATAAGAATGTTTTTAAAATACCTGCCTCTAAATCTTGAATTTATTTTTCTTGGAAAAATACTTAATAGCATGATTCGGCTTCCATACAACAAACCCAATGATTCCATATGTTTTTTCAAAGGCAAGCATTAATATCCATGAGTTCAATAAAAACAATGACATAATCAAATTTCATAAGCTTGTCATAATGTTAGTAGCACAAATCCCACACACGAGGAATTGCCTGCAGCTAGTTTAATCTTTATATGAACAATGTTTGTAATGTTGAGGTATTTAAAAAACACACACACACACACAACAGAATTAAATAGTACAGATTTAGGCAAAATGTCTGTTGTTAGATAAATACATAAATAGTTAAGTTGTGGCCTATTCAGTTTTCAGATTTCAGTAGTTATAATACTGACCAAGTCTTTATGCAAAATAGTCCTATCAGTGAGACTTTTATCTTAATAATGAATTCCAGAGTGCTTTCATGACATATGTCTATTAAGCAAGACTATTTAATCTAGTTGTTAGAACTTGTCCAAACTCAGATTGGACTGGGGCTTTAGACATTTCTTCTATCTGCTCCATAAGAGTTAGAGTCAACTGATGAAATAATTGAAGAATTAATTCCAGGAATTTTGGAAGCATACACTCCTGAAATGGTAAAAAGATGAGAACCTGGCATCATGATGAATGAAGAAAATATTTGCCTGTGGCCAGAAGCAGGAATCATCTTAATGGCACAAGGATTGGAGGAGACTTTGAAGGTGGATGATGCCATCTTGACAAAATCATGTGGTTCAGGAAGGCACATGCCTTTCCTAAGGGAGTCAGAGAAAGGGGGTGCTTTATGTTGGCCTTCTAAGGTTAAAAAATAACAATAATATGAGCTGACATTATATATAGTGCTTTATCTTGCACTATTTATCTGTGTAAATATCCTATCTCCTCCCCTCAAACCCCACTCAGAATGCAAACTCATGAGGGAAGGGACTGCTTGTTTTTGTCTTGATATCCCCATCAGCAGTATACTGATACAAATACAGCAGATGCTTGATAAATGCTGATTATTATTCTTGTTCTTGGTTCTTTTTAGGGTTTGCAAAGCACCTTGTATGTATTATCATTTGATCATCACAATTGCCCTGTGAGAAAGGTGATTCAAATATTATTTTACAAATAAAGAAATGCCAAAATAAAGAAATTAAGTATTCTGTTTAAGTATTATGGATAAGAGAATGGATGAGATTGAATGAACAGATGATGGTTTGTGAAGTATGTTGAGGAATGACTGGGCCTGATGGCAGTGAAGAGGGTTTCCTTCCAAATGGGAAATTCTGTGATTCGCTGATTTTGTGAAGTTGATATTCCAGGACTAGGACCCGTCTTTTAACTAAAAGTTCAGTGTGTTTGCTATTTTACTACCAATATTTGAAAAATAAAAGTATCACATATGTAGATTTCCATTCTCTTCCTGTCTATGTAATAAGTTGGTTATATATGGGAATGCAGTAATAATACTACTTCACATTTAAGGTTTATACAACCTTTTACATACATTCTCTCAGCTGATCCCTGTAAAAGGGATGGTTCAAATGTTATTATCTCCATTTCATAATTGAGGAGACTAGAGCTCAGAAAAAAGGCTTGCTATGATTCCAGGTCTCTTTCCACACCTCCCCAAGTGGCCTCATGGTGAGTTCACACTTAGGATATTTGTTCATTTTGGTTCACACCTTATTTTTTCCAATTTCAGATATTTAACTCTTCTTCCCAGAACACATTAAATCAAATCACTTCGTGAAGTCCAACAAATACCATTCAACAGCTGTCCTACACGATACTAAACACATGGCCATCTGGAAACACTAGAATTTTTGATTGAATTTTTCAATTTTCAAGCAGATGTTTAGCATCATGTGGAAAGAGCTAGAATGAATCCTCCCAACATTCAGCCAGCTCAGCCTGGCTTCGATGCGAGCTCCTCTTGTAAAGAAGGACTTCTTCCTGTTCCTCTTCCAGGGGACCTGCCTTGTACACATTAGAAATCACACCTCAGGGGGATTTTTCAGGATAGAGAGAAGAAATGTTTGATCTTCCCATGACAAGCATTTCAATACATAAATAGGTGAAGGTGCATGTTCTGGGTTATTCTAGGAAAAGAAAAGGTAACAGCTGTCAAGATAACTGATGATGGAAGATGTAGGATGAAGGATCCCTTCCTATTTGTATATTTCAAGAACTCTTTAGCTTAAGGTTAAGAGCTGAGAAAAATATAGGTAAATTGCCATTACAGCTAATGGAAGAGTTTTGTTTGATTGTGGCTTTTTGTTAAAGATGAAAAACCTATTTTTGTATCCTGGAGCATGGATCATGGTAACATTTTTCATCTAATTTTAACAAAAGCTATACAAGGAATGATCTGGAGGATACTTATGTAGTTCCTGACCAGGGAACATTGTATAAATATTCTATCAAGGAAAAAAAAAACTAATTACAGGTCATATAGGTGGAAAGAGATTCTGGGGAGTTGAGCTATAATTAAGCTTTTCAAATTCCTTTGTTCTACTATTATTATTTTAGTTTTTACAAAAGGAATATTTACTTCAAAAGGTATAATCACAAATATCCAAATTTATTCCTTCCCACATGCAGGAGCCACAAATTTCCTCCTGCTCTTGCACTATCTCTGTCTCTGGGGAGGGGAAAAGGATTAGACCCCTAAATTTAGCTAGATTGCTATAGATTATATAGGCTTCCACAGATTATCCAGTCCCAAATCCAATACCTTCCTTGAGTTTCTATGCCAGATGGGCTGGATGCACTACCCTGCCCGCATTCCTGGGTGCAAGGTTGCCATGCTTGGAACTCCCATCTTGTGCATGTTGGGCACCTGAAACTGAGGATAAACAATGAAAAACAGACACAAGCCCTTCTGGGCCCACTTGGAGTCAGAATAAAAGAGAGAATGGGGAAGAATGTTCCTTCCCCTCTCACTGGTCCAGCTTCTGAGCACAGCCAGAATGATAGAAAAGAGAGTGAATAAATAGTTCAGTCTCAAAGACACAGGCAGCCAAAGAAGGTTATATGCAAAAGGCTCTCAATGAACCAAACTGGGTATGGTCCTATCCATCCAAGTTACATATTTCTCACTATTTGAGATTTACTGTCCCTGGCAAATAGATAGGAGTGTATTTTTTAAAAATATAGTCCTCATCCCAAAAATCATAATAACTGTTGATGATTTCTGCAGAGGCATAAGTCCTGTGCTTTTGCTTCTACTTTCCTAGTACTATCCCATATGTATATATGAAAATCAATTAGCTTCAAATACAAATTTTACAGATTCAAAAACAAGGAACATTTCACAAAGTTACTCAGATAAGCTAACAAAATAAGAAACATTTTTACAAAGTTTATCAACTATCTCTGTGTGCTTAACCTTATTAGCTTTAGAAGGCCTTTCTCAACCTACAAGACAAAGATAGAACAAAGTCAAATAAAATTGGCTTCTATCTGCAATAGAACCTGATCTATTTTTATTTAACTTCCCTCATTTTTCCCCACTCCAGGCATAACCAAAAAATCCATGAAAAAGACCATCAATTCTGCCCTGACTCTCCCTGCTCCCATTCATAGGGAAATGGGCATTGGTTTTCCCATTCCATTTAATTTAGCAAATGTTTATTAACTTTTTAATATAAAAGACAGCATATAATAGTGGTTTACCATCTAACTTTAGAATCACATACCCCCCCAACCCAACCTCCCTTTTCAAATCTTATTTCACAGTGTTTTACATTTTGTAGACTCTAATTTTTTTTTATCCAAACAGTTCCTCCATCTCCAGTTACTACCTCACATCACTTTTCTCACACTACTCCTCAAATTCTCCTGAATTATCCCTGGTTTTCCAAATCCTTTTTTTCAAGGCTCAATCTAGGAACTGCTTCTTAAGGGACAACTTTTCTTAAAGTATTCTCTTCCTCTCAAATTTTCCTAGAGCAATCTGTAAGGATTTTTCCTGAACAAACTGTTATTTATTATGTTTAATATAATACAACTATATCACATTATATATGTTTATGGGACACATATATGTGTATATACACACATAAAATGTATCAAGGCTTTTGGAACATAGTATTTGCATATATATTATGTACATGTATGTATACATATTTACATATAGATATATAGATATATATATATATATATATATATGCACACATATGTATGCACCTATGATTTCATTTTTGGAGGGAACTCCCTATGAGGAAACTTTTTTTTTCAAAGCAGAACAGCAACTATTCTACAATTTTTTAGTCCTACACAATTATAGGAACATCACCATGTAAAACCTCTTTTAAAAGTCTTGACACTAGAAACTAGGCACTGACCAGCATCTAACACCCTGTACTAAGATAAAGTCAAAATGAGTTTATAATTTAAGTATAAAGGGTGATATTATAAACAAATTAAGAGAGCAAAGGCTAGTCTACCTCTCAAATCTATAGAGAAGGAATTTATGGTCAAAGAAGAACTGGAGAGCATTATAAAATGCAAAATGGATAATTTTAACCACATTAAATTTAAACGGGTCTGTACAAACTAAACTAATGCAGTCAAAATTAGAAAGGAAGAAGAAATCTGGGGAAAATTTTATATGAAGTGTTTCTGATAAAGACTTCATTTCTAAAATATATAGAGAATTGACTCAAATTTATAAGAATATAAGCCATTCCCTAAATGATAAGTGGTCAAAGGATATGAACAGACAACTTTCAGATGAATAAATTAAAAGCCATTTCTAATCATATAAAAATGCTCTAAATCACTATTGGTTAGAGAAATGCAAATTAAGACAACTCTGAGGTACCACTACACATTTCTCAGATTGGCTAAGATGACAGGAAAAGATAATGATGAATGTTGGAGGAGATGTGGAAAAACTGGGACACTGATGCATTGTTGGTAGAGCTGTGAACAGATCCAATCATTCTGGAGAACAACTTAGAACTATACTCAAAGGGCTATAAAACCATGCCCTTTGATCCAGCAGTGTCTCTACTGAATCTGTATCCCAAAAAGATCATAAAAAAGGAGAAAGGACCCACATATGCAAAAATGTTTGTGAAGTGAGTAGATCAAAGAGAACATTGTGCACAATAATAATATATGATGGACTTGGTTCTTTTCAACAATGATTCAAAATGGTTCCAATAGATTAATGATGGAAAGAGCCATTCACATCCAGAGAAAGAACGATGAAGACTGTGAATCAAGGTATAGTATTTTTACCTTTTGTTGTTGTTAGCTTTCTTGCCTTTTCTTTTCTTGAGTTTTTTTCCCCTTTTTGATCTGATTTTTCTTGTGCAACACGATGAACATGGAAATGTGTTTAGAATTTCATATGTTTAACCTAAAAAAATCTTGGCATCTTCTTCTACCAGATAGACCTAATGAAGCTACAGTATCTATGTGAGGGCTATGGGATGATGGGACACAATGATAATTAGCCACTAATTAGATCTTTCTGAAATATTAGGATGATCATTATAGAAAAATCCCACTTAACTTTTTTATGTCTGTTAAAGATGCCCCAGGGTAGCTATTAACTTCTTAACAGGGTGATAGGTACTAGCACTTGAGTTATGTTTAATCACCATTTCCATTATCATCTGTTTTCAGGAGGCTACAACTTATTTCACAGAGCTGTGTCAGAATTGACATGATGCATATCCCCAAAGTCTCTGTGAATAAATAGTAGAAGTGGCTGCTTATTCTCTTGTCATGCTATTAAAAACAATTAGCTTTCAATAGAGAAAATTTGGCCAAGCAATTTAATTTTTGTATTAAACTTTCTGATGTTTTTAAGCTTGGAATTTTTTTTTCCATGTTATGTCTTTGGAAAGCATTTACCAAACAAAACATTCAAATATGTGTCAGAGTAGGGGGAAGAGAAGAAGCATTTATATAACACTTAGAATGTGCTAGGCAATGTGCCAAGTGCTTTGCAATTGGTATCTCATGTGATCCCCTCAACAGCCCTGGGAGGGAGCTGCTATTATGATCCCCACTTTTATAGATGAGGAAACTAGGGCAAACAGGGTGAAGTAATTTACCTAGGGTCTTACGCTAGTAAGTGTGTCTGCAGCCAAGTTTTCTTAAGTCAAGGATTCCTTCTGGAACACAAAGGAAAGGGGCCATCTTGCCCAAAGTTGTCAGGTGGGAAGGACCCACTGGGGGCACATTTCATTTGGGGCCTCCAATTGGGAAAAAAAAATCTGTTTCCAACATGAGATTTAGACTTAACTCCTTGAAACTTCTTCCCATTTGTTCTGTTTTTGTCTTCTGGGACCAAATAAAATAAATTGCATCCCTCCATTGGACAGAACTCCAGACTTGGATTCAGGATGATCTGAGTTCAATCCCACCCTCAGACATTTATCAATTGTATGACTCTTCTCAAGTCATTTAACTCTGCCTCAGTACCCTCATCTGTAAAATAGGGAGAATAGCATCTACCTCTCAGGATTGTGAGGATAAAATGAGATAGTATTTATAAAGTACTTTTCAAACCACATGATACTATGTAAGTGCTAAGTATTATTATTATTATTATCATTATTATAGTTTGCTATTGTATTTTCAGTCGTGTCTAACTCTTTCCCCATTTGAGGTTTTCTTGACAAAGAAACTAGGGTGTTTTGCCATTTCCTTCTACAACTCATTTTGCAGATCAGGAAACTGAGGCAAACAGGGATAAGTGACTCATTCAGGATCACAGAGCTAGTAAGCATTTGAAGTCGGATTTGAGTTCAGGTATTCTTGACTCCAGGTCTGGCACTCTATCTACTTTGACACATTAAGTGACTATTAAGTAATCACTTAATAAAAGTTGATATCCCCCCCCAATAGATTAATTAATCACAGCCAGATATAGTTCAGATTAAGAAAGTCAAAACCAAGTTGTCCAAAAAAGGAACACTTAAGAATTGGTTCTAGGTAATCAGGCCAGAGATTTGCCCGTCTTGAATGATGGATCATTGTGGGTTGAAGGACAAAATGGTGGAAATCATTTATAACCAATCATAAAAAAGCATCAGGAAATACTAATAAACAGTGGAGTGTTCCATGTGGCAACTAGCTTTTGGATATTGCTGATACTGCATATTGGGAGCAAAGTTTGAATTTATGGAAGCAGAGAGAATGATTAGTTAGTGAATACAAGTATGGGGGGGGTTATGTTTTATTATACTTGCTTGAAAAATAAAAACTGGTACATTTTTAGAATGTTTTTTTGCAAGTAAATTTAATGTATCAAAAATTACAATTAAAAATAGAAAGAAAAAAGGACCAATACCTACTGGTTCCACAAGATTGCATATGGTCAGAAGGCTATGAACATGAATGTTGTCAGTGAATGGTGTGCTGTCCAGGTGTGGATCCCTGGGAAATATCACGATGTGCTTTAAAAACTTCTAGGTTCAGCCCTAGAAGGATTAAGAAGATGGAGACATTGGACACTGGCAGAACATGAAAGCTGATGTCCTTGGCTAGTACTCTGAGACCTGAGATTGAAAGCACACCAGATCCCTGTGCTCATCCCTGACAAGGGATATCAGCATGTCAGGAGTGATAGATGTTGATATCTGATTGGCTCAGTTCTGTGTCCCCAGTGGTTTCCACTTGGAAGTAGACCCAAAGCCTAGGGAATCATTGAGCTTGAGAATGCCTTGTGGCGGTCCATTGCATAAGGTTGAAAACAGAGAGGTCATCATGTAGGGTAAAGAAGGAGAAAGGGATGAATTGTGAGTTGGGAAACTTAGGATATCTGAGGTTACCAAAAAGCTTAAGGGGAAGCACCAGATTTCAAGGTTATAAACTGGAGCAGGGCAAGATCAGAACAGCAAATTACCAGAAGAAAGAAGGATGGTTAGAGGCCTGAAATACCAACCTTTATTAGTGTGTTTTCCTCTTTTGAGTGACCTCCTTATCCCTCCATTGTGACAGGTAAAAAAGAGGGATTGTAAAGGGTCTTACTTTAATATCATATAAGAATTTATTGAAGGAACTGGGGGTATTTGACCTGGAGAACAGAACATTGTGCCATGGGTGTGTGTGTGTGTGTGTGTGTGTGTGTGTGTGTGTGTGTGTGTAGCTTTAAGTATTTGAAGGGGATATTTAGAGTTGGAACTGACTTTATAGGGCTAATCTATCTCCTCTTCTATTTTTCAGATGAAAAACTAAAAAACAGAGAGATTAAGTTATTTGCCTCATGTCACATAATTAGTAAGTGTCTGAGGTGGAATTCAAATGCAGAACCTCCTGATTTCAAATCTAGTGCTCTCTTACTTTTAAAAATGTTGTATTTTATTTTTTTCTCCCTGATGGTTGATCAATATATTGATCAGCATTCTTAAACTGCTCAGAATTGGTTGGATTTTTTTTTTTTAATGTGATAGTATATATTTTTCTCCTAGTTCTGCTCATTTCACTCTGCATCAGTTCATAAAGTCTTCCTAGATTTCTTTGAAACTCACATCTTTCTTCATTTCTTTGGACAGTAGTATTCCATTACATTTACATAACAATTTGTTCAGCCATTTTCCAATTCAGTCATTCAGTCAATAAGCATTTCTTAAGCACTTAGTATGTACCAGGAACTGTTCTAAGTGCTGAGAAGACAAAGAAAGGTAAAAGGCTCAGTTCTGAGGTAGCAAGACTCTCACAATCTAAAGAAGACAAAGTGCTGAGAAGACAAAGAAAGATAAAAGGCTCAGTTCAGAGGTAGCAAGACTCTCACAATCTAAAGAAGACAATATACAAACAGCTATGTACAAACAAACAAGCTATTTACAAGACAAAGTTAAAACAATCATCTGAAGGAATTTCATTTCCCAACAACTTTTCTGCTTGTTTTTGACTCCAGGAACATCAAAAGCACCCTCATCCCCGCCCCAGGAAAAGCTCATCACTTGAAATCTAATATCTCGGAGAATGATTCAGTTCTGATACTCAGCATCCTTAGCTGCCTCTTCCCCTTTGATTGGAGAGCTGGAAGAGGGGTGAGTGATGAACTCCTCCCAAGCCCTTTATAAAAGATTCAGACTTTTTCAGCTAACTTCATTTCCTATCTCTGCTTGCTTTTGGCTCCAAGAACATCCACTCAATTTCCTTTTCATTTTCCTTTTGTGTATAGCCATATTGATTATAAGCTCCTTTACCACCTTCCTTTTTCTTATTTATGCCCCCAGTACTTAAGCACAGTATCTGGCACAATGTAGATACTTAGAAATGCCAATTGATTTACCATGAAGGGAAGATACTAGAATTAAGAAGGATCGGGAATATTGAAGGTAGAATTTCCATCTGGGATTTAAAGGAAGCTGGAAAAATCAGTAGGCAGAGGTAAGGAAATAGAGGATTACGTAAATAGGGGACAGCCAAATGAAATGTCTCAAGTTGGAAGATGGAGGGTCTTCCTAGTTTCCATTTTTTGCTACCATAAATTGTTACAAATATTTTCGTACACATAGGTTCTTTCCTTTCTTCTTTGATCTCTTTGGAGTACAGAACTTTTACTGGCATGGATGAGTCAAAGGGACACTATCTATGGCCATACAAAACAAAAAACAAACAAACAAACAAAAAAAAACACTCCAAATTGCTAATAATTAAAGAAATACAATAAAAGCAACTCTGAGATTCTATCTTATACTTAACAGATCGGCAAAGCTGAAAAAGAGAAGAAAAAAAATGTAGCTGGGACTTTGGGAAAACAAGCACATTGATGCACTCTTGGGGGAGCTGTAAACTGGTCCAGCCATTCCGGAAAGCAAGTTAAAACCACGTTCAAAATGTTACTTAACTGTACATATTCTCCAACCCTCTTCTTGCAGAGTTCTAACTTTTATTATGTATTCTAATAGCTTGTCCATTATGTAAAACTCACCTAACTCCAGTTTTCAAGGGTTCTTGTAGAACTGTCTTTTGAAAGATCCCTGGCAGCCCATCAGTCACCATGACGGTGGTTATTTTGGCCAGAGTGTCGCTCTGAGTGCAACACTCTCATGTGATACCAGTTAATGCTGCATATTTCTCTAAGCCTACTCTGTCAATCAGATCTAGAGGAATCATGCTTCTGGAGCAAGGTGATTTCCTCAAGAACCTCTCTGGGAAGTTCTTTTCAGAAAGGGGTCCAGATGGTTCATGCTTATGGCCAAGAAGTTATCATTCCCTGTGGTGACTTGTGCCAAACATGCATCTTCCTCTGCTTGTCACAGCTTTTCAGGGAATGCTTGTTTATTTACAGCTCATACTGAGCAGAATGCAACTGTGATCTGTCTAGCAAACAACCTCATCATGTGCTTTTCGTGTGGAGAAATCTTTCCTTGACTTAAAAACAAAGCCACATTGGAATATTCAGCAGCAAGTAATACCATATGGCAGATTAGTATTTCACTCAAGAAAATGAGATCTAACATTCTAGCTAGGTGGAGATGTGCCAAGGTTTAGTCTTATGCCTACAGATTCAGGAAATTCAAAGGAAAGTCTGAGTGGTTCTGCATCAAAGGCCTACACTTACGTCCCTGCCTATAATTATTTCCCAGCTCTCCATAATATAAAGTAATGAACAGACTTACCTACAGCTTACCGGCAGGGTGTGTTACTTTTTAAATGTGGGGTTATTTTATAAACAATCTCCTGCAACCATTAATTCATTTTCATCAAATTCCAAGAGTAAGATGGCAAAAAGAAAGATTCAAAGGTAATAGTTTCGTATAATCCACCATGCAGTCTAGTATATTTTTCTACTTAAAGAACCATATTTCATAGGTTTAGGACAGAATAACAGATTCAGACTTAGGAAGACCTGAGCAGTGTGATATTGGATTAAGCACATGTCCTATCCAAGGTTTCCTCACTATAGAATGGTCTTAAGAATAACATCTATCTTGTGGGTATATTATGAGGCTAAAATGAGATTACTCCTATCATCATTTCCATTACTAGAGAAAATCAAATAACTCTTTGACTTATTGGAAGATAGGTACATAAATTGCCAGAGGACATTTGTCACTTGGTTGCCAATTTTTTGATACCATGCCTTTCTGCTGAAAAGGATAGTTTGTCACCTGTCTGTACTGCTGCTCTCCACTGGTACAGCCTTTGAGAGCCCAAGGCTACCTTCTTGAAGCAAGGTGCAAATGAAGGATCTTTTCAGATTTGTTATTAATTTTAACACTCTCATTGTTAGAATCACTTAAACTGTATAAAATTATAGTGAACCTTAATACTGGCATAAATGTGACCTATTTCAAAGAATCTGACATATGAGATTTTAAATGTGAAATAACTTTAATAAATATTAAAGTACCTATTTATATATGTATTCTAGTACTAGATCCTGAGAGAGAACAAAAGACAACTTTCTATCAGATTCCCAGGTTTATAGATTTATACATGGAAGGAGCTTTAAAGGTCACTCAATCAATCCTTTCATTTAAGATAGGTATGTTCACATGGGTTGTCCAGATAGAAAGATGTCGCTTGTAAGTAGTACAGACAGATAACCATCCCACTCCTCTCCAAGGGAGATTGTAAATCCTTGAGAGGAGCAAGAGAAGAGTCACGGCTACCCTCTTGTTCTTAATCTTGCCTATCTCTAGGCAGGGTATTGGGCTGGAATTATATGTATCTGGCCCCTCAAATATATATGGTCCAATCTAAGGGTACAAATATAGTGGGGTAGATAAATGAGCAGCTAATAGAGTGCCAGCTCTGGAGTCAGGAAGACTTGAGTTAAATCTGACACCAGACACTTACTAGCTGTATGACTGGGGCATGTTGCTTAACTCTGTTTGCCTCAGTTTCTTTTTCTGTAAAATGAGCTGGAGAAGGAAATGGCAAACCAGGGCAGTATCTTTGCCAAGAAAACCTCAAATGGTTTCATAAAAGACACAATGAAATATCTGAACACCAAGAAAATATGAGTTGGGAAGGAAAGCTGTTTCCCTGAGTACTCTTAAAGGAATAGGTGAGTTCTTATATGCAATAACTTAGGCTCTTCCTATCAAATACCAAACTTCATCACAAATAGCAAACAGTACATAAATTTATCTAAATAAACATAGCAAGGAAAAATTAGGGAAGTTCTGAAGATTAGAAAGTAGCAGAAAATAGACAAGAATGAAAAAGTCTTTAGATGAGATTTTAGCTCAGACTATGAGATAAGGCTTGTTCTCAATCCAGAGAATCATTTAAAAGTTTCTAGGGGTGATAAGCTGGAAATCACCTTTCAAAGGGCCTGGGGGATTTCTTACCTTTCTGGTTTATTGCTACCACTAAACCAATTAGGAAACACCATCATATACAGAGAAAGGTATTTCCCTGAACTGGAATATATTGTCATGAACTCCTCTTTCAAGGTTCACCAGACTCAAAGAAGAAATTGCGTATTTGCAAGCTAAAACAAACAAATATTAACCCCAGCAGAAATAACAGTATCTGCCAACGAAGAACCCATCCTGAAAGAAGACATTATCTAGCTTTGGTGGCTTATACACAAAGCATCAGATAGCACAATCAACTTTTGTACCTCCTCAGACTGCATCCCATTCGTTCATACTCCTCAGCTCTTGAAAAAGTCCTGCTTATTTGAAACTATGCCCAAAAAGTTATCAAGCTGTGCATACCCAGCATTGCTGCTATTGGGCTTATATCCCAAAGAAATACTAAGGAGGGGAAAGGGACCTGTATGTGCCAAAATGTTTGTGGCAGCTCTTTTTGTTGTGGCTAGAAACTGGAAGTTGAATGGATGCCCATCAATTGGAGAATGGTTGGGTAAATTATGGTGTAGGAATATTATTATTATTATTAATATATTATTGTTCTATAAGAAATGACCAGCAGGAGGAATACAGAGAGGCTTGGAGAGACTTAAATCAACTGTTGCTGAGTGAAATGAGCAGAACCAGAAGATCGCTGTACACTTCAATGTTGTATGAAGATATATTCTGATGGAAGTGGAAATCTTCAACATAAAGAAGATCCAACTCACTTCCAGATGATCAGTGTGTTGGATAGAAATAACTACACCCAGAGAAGGAACACTGGGAAGTGAATGTAAATTGTTAGCACTACTGTCTATCTACCCAGGTTACTTATACCTTCGGAAGCTAATACTTAATGTGCAATAAGAAAATGGTATTTACACACATATATTGTATCTAGGTTATATTGTAACACATGTAAAATGTATGGGATTACCTGTCATCGGGGGGAGGGAGTGGAGAGAAGGGGGGATAATTTGGAAAAATGAATACAGGGGATAATATCATAAAAAAAATTCCTCATGCATATATACTGTGGGAAAAAAATTTCTAAAAAAAAAAAAAATCCTGCATTTGGTCTTCTCAGTATGAAATCTCCCTTTCATAAAAGACCTTCTGTTGACTTAATTCCTCTTTGAGGAAATGAGAAAACTCTTTGTGCAGAGTGGTCTAGGCACAGAGTTTGTGTTCTGATTTCCAGGGTTTGAGAATGAAAGCTGGCCACAAAGAGAAAGCAGGACAGGTGGCTGATTTTTTTTTCCCCAATAAACTATGTAAAGCATTTCTAGCTTTGGGGATGATAGAGTCAAGAAGGAACACCTTGTATTAGTGGGAGTGGATAGGAACACACAGTCTTGAAGATTTTTTTGTGAATTTATAAGATGGAAGAATGGGGGAAGAGGTCTAGGATGAAGGGGAGTTTTTCATGATATCATGTGGGAATTTCAGAGGGCAAAGGACAATAGGAACTAAGTAGGGTGAAGGCTGAGCTGGAAAAAGATGAAAAAGCAATGGAAGGGGGAGTTTCGTCTCTGCAGATGGCAATTCTGAATCACAGGGATTATGGGGGATGGATATCTGACTTTTCTAGTCATAAGAAGAAGGAAATAGCAGCTGTGTAGAGCTTTCTCGGCTCCTTTGAGGACAAAGGGAACATCTGTGCATGAATAGCAGTATCAGCCATATCTCTTTGCATATACTGGGGAACAGGGTGTGGGAGGCAGCAGAGAAATCTTGCTGGATGCCTGGATTAGGGAATGTTTGAGGTCTGAGCCTGAAGGAGCCTAACTAAGCTGATGCATGATCCAGGTTTCTCTGCTTCAGTCAGAGGAAACCTACTTTCCATAAGGTATCCAGCTCCCATTTGGACTTGGCAACTGAAGCCCTGGTCCAGGACAAGATGTTGGTACTGGATTGATATGGAAAACTGAGGCATTATTGGGTTTTTGGACAGTTAAAGGCAGGGTAGATACCCACAAGAGTGGAATCCCATCCTCCTAGCTTCAGTGATGGTGAAGGAAGAAAGGAGCTTGGTATCAGCAATGGCCCCTAGTGACTGGGGCATCCATGGACAACTAGTGCATTATTTCCTCAGACAATTTGGTGACAGAAGCCAGAGAAGGTCCTATCCAAGTATCTATTGCTTGAAGAGCATCTTAGCTAAGAGTAGAGAAATTAATCCACAGAAGGGTAGCTAGGAAATGCCATACTTTTAGGCATTCATGAAATGTGAGGGGAATCATATTAATGGAGCTATTAGGCAAAATAGGTAAACAACAAAATACTTATTTGGGAACAAGGCTACTGGAGCCAAAGCCCCATTTCTGTTGAATCACTAAGCAGATTTAACCAACATAGTCTTTTATGCCTTGTCTCTCCATAGAAAATTCAGGTGTCTTCAGGAAGTATGTATGAATTATTTAATATTTTTTTCCTTGTTGTGCTCAAACATATGCATTCTTTATTTTCCTCAGTCTCACCACTGTCTGACGGCAGATTTTGTGTGGCATTCTTAGGGACTTCGCCATTTTCATGAATTTATCAGAAAGAGTTGTGGATGAAGGAAATATATTACCTATCTCATAAGAAAAGCATTGTTGTATAAACCACACAGCACTATATAAATGTTGTTATTAGGTTGTTATTATCATTATTACTGTCTCATCTGAGCTCAGCAGCTTCAAAAACTATGTCTGAAGCCAAAGATCAGCAAAGCATAAGGTTAAAGGCACCTGGGCCTTGGTTCCCATTTTGTTCTTTTCATGTCATTGACTTTTGACTTTATGCCTGCATCCAGACTTAGCTTAGGGCTATCTCCACCCTTGTTTGCTGACTTATGAAAAGATCTTGTGTTTATTCTGGACATATTTAAATACTTTTTATTTATTAACTTCCTTGTATTTATTTCACATATACTGAATGTGTGTACCTGATTCATCTGAGACAGAATATAACTTCCTTGAAAGAAAGGTATTCACTTTTATTTCTAGTGTTTAGCACAGTACTTGTGCTTTTTTATTGATTAAATGATTGGTGATCTGATAGTGTGGGGGACAAATCACTCTCTCTCTCTTCTCTCTCTCTCTCTCTCTCTCTCTCTCTCTCTCTCTCTCTCTCTCTCTCTCCTTTCCTCCCTCTTTATTTGTTAATTCATTCATTACCAAGTTTTTTTAAACATATTTGTTTTATTTTTGCTCTGTATTATTTAATAGAGATCTTTCCATATTTCTGCATAGTCTTGGTATTTGTTCTTCTTTAAAGAAATCCAGCACACCATTACATTAATTCAATATTATCTAAGGAAGGTTAATTTTTAAAATAAGGACTTTAGGTAACACATGAAAAAGTAGGTGCTGGGTCTGGTTCTTTGGCATTAAATAAAAAATTAAAATTAAATACAAAAAATTGTTATTAAATTAAATGGTATTAAATAGCAAAAGCCCTTATTTAAAGTGTTGAAATAGAAGAATAGAAAAATTAACTGCAATCATTCTCCCATTATTGATATGAATCAGTTTTCAGTTTTTAGTCATTATATAAGGACACATACAGATGAAGGGGGAAGTATATGAAATCTGTCTTTGGCATCCTTCTCCCACAATTTCAGGGGCAGAGCAATTATGGAGGTATGACCTGAATATATGACTTGAACACGTCTCTACTCTCTCAGCCCCCCACTTGCAAAATTTGCCTCTGGTTAGCTTAAAATTCCCTCAGGGCTGAGCTCAGCTGGAATGCACTCATAAACTAATGTATACTATGGTGCTAATGTCTGACAGTGACTCAATATTTTCTCTCTCAAGAGTATTTCTATTTCAACAAAGGATATAATACATCACCCAAAGGAATGGCTCTCTAATGGCGGAATTTCAAGAATACTTTTGGGACCTCTTGGATACTCTTCAAATCATATCATATTAGTCCCTACCTACTCCATTTATTCAGAAAGCTGACCCTGGTGTAATGTTAACACAATAATAAATTGTAATTGTAGTTTTAAATGCTAAGAGGTACTGAGAACATGAGATCTTTCTTAAGTCCCAATAGCCCTTACTTCAAAATAAAACTTTCTAGAATTTCTTAATTGACTGCTACTTTTTTTCAGGTAGCTCAGGTAAGTTTATTGATCCTTACTTTCTTTTTCAGTAGGAACATCCTGCTCTGGTCTGGCACATAAAACATGTTCAGGTTCTTCTGGAGACAGTCCTATCCTGAAGAAACTGAGACCCTTGTGAGATAAAAATAAAAACATATCTCTTTTACCATTAAATTGGAGTTCTGTAGACAATATTATGATGGCATCAAAAAAGGACAAATAATTACCTCTACTTGGAAGTAAAGTGTTCGGAAAAAACAATCTTTTGGGATTCTTTTTAAAATATTTTTTGAAATATTCTTCACTGGATACTATTGCAAAGACTTTTAAAAGAGATACAATGCGGATGCCTAATATGGCATCAATTAGGATTAAATTAAGGAATTTAAATTAAAATTCAATTAAGGAATGGGAAGATTTATCCCAAACTGTTCAGCCAGTTACCAAAAGTATATAGATGTAGATTAGAAGACACATATAATAGTTTTATCATGCAGGATAAAATACTATTTCAACCAGATTCCTTCATATTGTTCATGATTTGCTCCAACTTAAAGAGAAAAACTTTTTTTCCCAATAGTTTTTTTCCAAAAGTTTTCAATAGTATTTTATTTTTCAAATACATGTAAAGATAGTTTTCAATATTCATTTTTGTAAGACTTTGGGTTCCAATTTTTTCTCCTTTTTTCTTTTACTCCTCCCTCCCCCGAGACAGCAAGCAGTCTGATATAGGTTAAATATTGTAATTCTTTTAAACTGATTTGCTTATTTCTCATGTTGTTCAAGTAAAATCAGACCAAAAGGGAAAAACATGAAAAAGAAAACAAATAAAAAATGAAAATACTATGTTTCAGTCCATATTCAGTCTCCATAGTTCTCTCTGGATGCAGATGGCTTTTTCCACCATAAGTCTGTTGGAATTGTCTAGAATCACCACATTGTTGAGAAAAGCTAAGTCCATTACAGTTGATCATCACATAATCTTCTTGTTACTGTGTATGATGTTTTCTTGGTTTGCTCAGTATCAATTCATGTAAGTCTTTCCAGGTTTTTCTTGGATCAGCCTGCTCATCATTTCTTACAGAACAATAATATTCCATAACATTGATATACCAGAACTTATTCAACCATTTCCCATCTGATGGGCATCCATTCAGTTTCCAGTTCCTTGGCACTAAAAAAAGGGCTGCTACAAACATTTTTTGCACATGTGAGTCCTTTTCCCTCTTTTATGAAGGAAAATAACTTTCTAACAAACTTTTTAGGTCCCCAAGTCTTAGAATTAATTACACTTTAATTTCCTCACTATTTAGGGTCAATTATTAATAATCTATAGATAGCTTAAACAGCCTGAGAATTTAAAGCCATTTTTCATGCCATTCTTTTACTACCAAGTACATTTCCCTCAATAACCCACAAAAGTAGATTAAGCAATATAAATTAATTTTAACAGTTTAAACAAAACAACATTAAACAGCAAATTTGAGGCAAAAATATTTTAATCAAATATTTTTACTACTGCCACCTTTTTATAACATAGGTAGCAAACAATTCACTGTACTTGCAATTTAATATACTTTTTTTTTGGGGGGGGCAGGTGATGCTTCCTTTTCAAGCTATGAGTCTGGCTTCATTAAAAATTGATCCAATCTTCCTTGCTGCCTTCCGCAGAAGGTGGTGCAATGGGTAGAACATTAGATAGGAAGCAGGAAGACGATTTCAAATCCAGTTTCACATATTTAGTAGCTGTGTGAACTTTTGCCTGACTCAGTTTCCTTAATTGTAAAATGGGAATCATTATAGCACCTGTCCCTGGATTGTTGTGATGATCAAATGGAATATTATTTGTAAAAGTACTTAGCACAGTACCTAGCACAGAATAGGTGCCTAATAAATACTTGTTTTTTCTTTCCTTTTTCTGTTTCTTATTCAATCTCTTTTTTTCCCTTCAAGTTGCCACTAGGAATCTTAACAAGCCAATGAGTTGTGATAAGCCAACTCTGAATTTTAGGGTGTCTTATTTGTCACACATTGACATAGTTTAATAAGCCAAATCAAAGATTTTTGAGAAGAGGGACCATTTTACCTTTTATTTCCAACAAAGTAGCACAGTTTTTGTTTGAAATATTTAATTTTTCAAAATATAACTCAATCATGTTTTTTATATAAGGCCTTTTCTTTTACATTGCTGGACCATTGTAAAATTATCTTCTTATAGTTATTCAATATATACTTGTTATTAATATCCACATATATTATATTCCTTTAATAGAGTATAAACTCCTTGAGGGGTCAGTGTGTTTTTTTCTTTGTAATCCCAGTATTTGTGAATTCTTCCCACACACACACACCTTTTTTGGTAATGCCAAGCATAGTACTTTAGTAGGGTTTTTATTGTTGTTGTTTAATAGAATAATTCTTTTAAAAATTTTTCTTCCATTCTAAGAATCAGATGGTTTCTTGTAAAAGGGATTTTTAAAAAATCCATTTGTTTCCTACAGCAGTATGTTTGTGCGTATGCATTTGTATTTTTTTTTTGTCTGGATCTGTGATTTCATTGAATATATCTTCAGTTGTTCAACAATTTCTAGTCAGAGAATTGTATTAGAGCACTGAGAAATAATTTGCCCAGAGACACATGGTCAGTTTCTGTCAGAGACAGGATGGGAATTAGGTGGTACTTTAGGTCCACCTTTTATATACATGCTCCATTATGCCTCTCAGGTATTTTATATAGGGCCCTCATTTTTGCCCTGAAGAATAAAAAATTTATATGATCATTAATCATCAAATTGGGTGATTGCCAGAGCTGTAATTTCTGAGGATAACAAAGTAATTATAATGGAAAAAGGGCAACTTTCCCCCAGATAACCTGGGTGGTTACTCTAAACCTCAGTGCAGATACTGCTACATCTATTTGTTCACATACTTTTCTCCAGTTTGGCTAGATCTCACAGGCCTGATACCATGTGCTCCTCAAAGGAGGTATTCTCCTATGTTGAATGAAACACAAAAATATTTCAGAGGAGAAACTCAAATACAGTCCCTTATCTTTTGTAAATTTGGTTGACCCGATTCCAAAGCTGTGAACAAAGCAAGGTTTGAAATGAAAAAGGCAATCTTTCTGGTGCTTCTCTACCTTCTGGTTCACTGTTTCCTCTTTGAGTTTTCCTATTTGATTTCACAGAGGTGAGTGGTCCTTAAAAGTGACTAGGCCTTCTTGAGTCAGAGCAATGATGTAACCGCCCATTTCCCCCGTTTCCTATTCAAGTTTTCTTTAAGTTAGATTCCAGAGGGCTGTGATTTAAATCTGCCAGGTGAGGCTCTCTCTATGTATACCCCCTGGGAATAGGACAATTTGCAGAAAATGTATCTCATTTATTTCTGAAAATCTTCAAGGATTATCCAAAGAACTTTTTGAGAAGCAAAAAGCCAGAAAAACAAACTATTTTTGAAGCTCTCTGTCATGAAGGGGGTAACTTGAGAACAAACTATTAAATTTTCTTTCTTTTTTTTTTTTTAAAGTCCACTGAGCTTCATGGAAGTAGGCTGACTCATAGGCCTGAGCAGCCATCAATCAGACGCCTTCAGCTTATTCTCAAGTTTCTGCAGGCCCTAGGGGTAGGAAGCCTTGGAACCTCCCTCTATTTGTTAAGAGGGAGGAATGGCACACATCCACCTTACAATGATGGCATGAGGAGTTAAGGGTGAATTATGGTAGAAGGTTCTGAAAATACATAGTGTTCTATAACTGCACCAGGATAATAATACCTTTGTGTTGCCATGGTGTCTCATTGCCCTTATATGTTAAATTGGAATAATAACATTGACCCTCCTTGTCTACATAGTGTCAAGACTTAGCAATAATGATTAAAGCTCTATGGAAATATGAAGTGCTAAATAAACATTATAATAATAACCTAGAAATATGACAGTCACTGAAGTATTTAATTTAAGTAATGCTTTGTCATATTCTATTCACACTGTTTTTGATCCCACTGAATGATTTTAGTCATAGCCTGACACATACTAATAAAGGAAATGGGCCTGTAATTTGAGCAATGCAATCAGTCTAATTTTCCATTGTGTCTTAGGGCTATTTCTGTATTATACGCTGGCAAAAGAAGCTCTCTTCCTCCTCCCTCTATGCTCCCTAGAAAGGTCAAGCTCCTTTCAAGGCTGTCCTCTTGAACTTGAGCTTTTGAGGAATTTTGACACTTCAAACCCTATGAAATTGTCAAGTTAAATTCAACATTTGTCAATTGATGATCAAAATATGAAATATAATTTAACAACACAAATTGTCAATTGTGTCAGGTACTGGACTACAGAGATGCTAGGATACAATGATATAAAACGACTCCGTCCCTGACCTCAAAAAACTTGTGGTCAAATGGAAAGTATCATATAAACTAATATAGTTAGTGAAGTATAGGGAAAAGAATGTTCGATTTGGAATTGGAATCAGGAACTTTCGAGTCCAAATTTTGCCTCAGCTATAAATAAGTCACATAACCTCTGTTTGATAAAGAACAATAATCTCTGTACCAACTATTTCATAGGGTTGTTGTGAGGAACTGAGTTACAAATCTTAAGGGTACTCTATATGATATTATAAATAGATATTTGTGGCACAGTGAATAGAAAGCTGATTGTGTTCAAAGCAATTCCAACAGACTTAGGATGGAAAATGCCATTTGCATCCAGAGGAAAAACTGTGGAGATTGAATGTGGATCCAAGTAGTGTTTTCACCTTTCTTTTGTTAGTTTGGTTGCTTTTTCTTTCTCATGTTTTTTCCCTTTTGGTCTGATTTTTCTTGTACAACATGACAAATATGGAAATATGTTTTAAAGAAGAAAAGAAAATTGATCACTGAGAAGGAGAGACCTGGGTTACAGCTGGTTTGTGATCCTGGGCATCTTCTACAAAAATAAACAAAAACCTCCTCCCCCTCTCCCACCATTATTTTCTCTATAGCTGATATTTAATTTTTTGGGGAAAGTATAAATCTTTCTCCTCAATATAATTGAAGTTCATTGAGGGAAAAAGGACTGTTAAATTTTTGTCTCTTATTATCTCAAGCACCTAGAACAGTGTCTGGTATACAATAGGTGCATAAAAATGGCCTTATTCATTTGATTTAACTTAACTTTGAAATGCCTCATGAAATTCTTGTAAAATACAACAAGAGAAGGAAGTTTCCAGACTGAGAGATCCCTGTTGTTATTCTGTCATTCGTTAGTCACATCCAACTCTTCATGACTCCATTTGGGGTTTTCTTGGCAAAGATACTGCAATGGTTTGCCATTTCCTTCTTCGAGTCATTTTACAGATGGGGCAAACAGGGTGAAGTAACTTGCCCAGGGTCACACAGCTAGGAACATTATCCTTTTCAACACTTAATCTAGACCAACTATAATAAGATAAAGGTAAAGGGCACATCCAAACAAGTATTCTAGGAAAATCTGGAGAGAACACTGGGGAAAAGAGGAATGAGAGGAGGCTTCAAGAAAACAGGGACTTCTTGGTATTTTTTAAAAGAAATTAATCTTGCCTATACTAAATTTTGGATACAAATACACCTTATTTGAAAAGCCACTAAACTGTACAACTATTAAAAATCATAAATATGCTCTCACAGAAAAGGTAGAAAAGATTGTGGATCCCTTTCTTTCAGAAGAGCCCCCTGAAGCATCAATCATTATTCTGTTGTGTAGCCACACTGGTTACTTGGCGATGTGACATACATTTTTGGGTGTGATTCTTTCTTTTCTTTCTTTCTTTTTTTTCTTTCTTTCTTTTTTTTTTTTTAAAGTTTAATTCTCATTGAAAGTGAATTCTTTCTCATCAACTCAATAGTTAATCTTCTTATGTGCTTCAACAAAAATGTTCTGGAACAAAAAAGCTTTTTTACTTGAAGAATGCAGATTGCAGATCATAGGAACAAATGCAACCTTATTTTTCTTGATTAAAAACACCCTCATTTTACTTCCGGGAATTTCAAAATGATCATCTGGTAGTCCGCCCTGTTTTTCCAGCAGATGGCAATAACCCATAATGGGTGAGCAGGATGAATGGAATGTACATAACACTGTGTAGGGTGTGAACCTTAATAGGGCTGAGAGCTTGCAATGCAGCATTATGGAGAAAAAAAAAAAAAAAAAAAGATGAGTCCCAAGAGAAGAGAATAAATAATAGATGGCAAAATCTGGCAGGCTAGGAACTAACTCCAACTCCAGAAAACAGGGATCATAATTCATTTTTAACGGATTAGAGCAAATTTGAAGTAAAGAATAAAAAAAAATTGTATAATCAATTTGTTGAAGTGGGTAGAAACAGGCTGCTTTCTGTTTTCATAATCATAAACTGTGGAACAGCTGATGTTCAAGATGAAAAGCTGTTGATATTCTTGTGGAATGAGTCAACTTCATCAGCAAAAAGCCATCTTATGTTGATAAGAAGAGCCAGAAGGTTAAAAGAGATCTCCTTAGCAACACAGAGAAAAAAGAACTGATAAAACCTGCAGGATTTTTTTTTCCCATTTCATTCTGGGATGAATTGGCAAGAATTCTATAGGGAAGCTTTTCAATTTTCCTTCCCAAATTTTCCACTTTCATTTGTATGTGGCAACTCTAATTAAAAGTGTCTGTTTGCTTTTGGTTTTAGTGGTATCAAATGATTTTAGCTCAATACTATACTATCTTGCACAAATAACTCATTATAAATTGTAGCCTTTGGCCCATATGACTGCAGAAAAGCAATTCCTGGATCCAAACTCAATCTTGTAGGCTTTTTAATGATTAATGCTTATTAAAATAATACTTATTAGAATACATATTAAAATATGGCTCACACATGTCCTTATTCTGAAGTCCTTCTTAGAATATCAGAATCTAGCTCATTTCTTGCTCTTCTGTAGGGGTATTAATTCCCTGTCAGCAAATAAATTCTAATAATTTGAACACAAAGCATAATAAAAAGAGATACAAATATTTGTATCTAAGTCTAGTTGGCAAAGGAATAATGCTGGTTCCCTTTTTGTCCCATGTTAAATACCTCCCCCATCTACCTACCTACATTCACTCCTCCCACCCCCCACTATCCCCAAAAAGGAACATCCCAGGAACATCAGTGGAATTAGAAATCTCATCTCATGGCCTGCTCCTCTGAACTGTTAGTTCATTCCTTGCTTACTCTCCTTCCCCGTTCACCACTGTGCATCCTTCTCAGCACTTGGCTCCTCCAGCACCTGCATGTTGCATAGTACTGACAGACAAAGGACTTCCAAATTCTGTTTGGCTTAGGGGATCCTCACTCCTAGGAAAGCCTACTTGGCTGATTCCACATTTCTGGTTGAGGTGATGACTCCAGAAACTTCTACCTTCTCTGAGTCAAGTCATTAAGTACCTACTATGTGCCAGGCACTGTGTTGAGAGCAGAGTGTGGCTAGCCTTCCATCCAGGTACCCCTTGATGCTTTGGGACCATGATTTTGTGGGAAAATGAACCCTCCCTCTTGGTGCATGTGAGAATCATATATTCCAAGGTAAAGTTTTAGCATAAGTACATTGACCCATGATTATTTTGAAAGACTAATGGTGAAAAATCCTATCCATATCCAGAGAAGAAACTGATTGAATCACATTCTCTCTCTTTTTTTAAACTTTATTTTACTTGACTTTTTTTTTTAATTATTTGGGAGATCTATGTTTTCTTTCATGACTTTTATAGAAATGTATAACTTTGCATGTGGTTTCTTAATTGGGGCTGGGAGTGAGGATAAGGGAGAGAATCTGGAACTCAGAAGTTTAAAAAATTAAAATAAATTATTTTAAATGTAACTGGGGAAAATATTAAATAAATAAGAATTAAGGAATAAAAAATTAGCATAACATTTTAAAAAGTCTATATATCTTTTTAATAACTAAAGTTCTCTTTCTTCCTAATTGCTTTTTACTCTTAGAGTTACTTTTGTGGAGTCAGGAAGACCTTGGGTTTAAATTGAGTCTCAGACATTCACCAGCTGTGTGACCCTGAGCAAGTCACTTAACCTCAATTTGCCTCAATTTCCTCAACTATAAAATGGTGATAAATAATGGCACTTATCTCAGAGTTGTGAGGGCCAAATGAGATATTTGTAAAATACCTGACACATAAGAGGTGCTATATACATTCTTATTCTCTTCTTTCTTCACTCTAGAAAAGCCCATGATGCCATTCTTTTTTTTTTTTTTTTTTTTTTTTTGCTGAGGCAATTAGAGTTAAGTGACTTGCCCAGGGTCACATAGCTAGGAAGTGTTAAGTGTCTGAGCCCACCATGCTGTTATTCTTAAATAAGGTAAGAACTAAAAACAGGAATAGGATCAAATACAATTTCTTCTGTAATATTTTCTAATAATCTAAAATAAGTACAAAAGCAATCCTAACCAGATTTTGAAAAATATTGTTCTCATATTGAGTTCTGAATTTTGCTCAAAAATGAAAGAAAAGCTTTATCATCATCATCATCTTCTTTTTCTCCTCCTTCTTCTTTAAAAAAGGAATTAATTATAGCATACTTTTATAATATATTTAAGGAAAAAGCCTTGCAACTTCTTAGGGATTTCTTTGTATAGATCTTTAGGATGGAAGTATCAGGGTATCAGGGGAATGCAGAAAGAGAAATTGGTCTTTCAAAAATAATTAAATACAATCCTCAAAACAAAACAAAAAAACAAATGCAGCTGTGAAGGGTCCTTGAACTTGGGATCCTTAGTGATTCCTGAACTATTTGTTTCTTAAAGGGCTCCAAAGGAAAAATCATAGGGATCTACTGAGAGAGAATCGTTATCTGCTGATCCCAGTAATGCCTTTATGCAATACTCTTGAATTCTTCTATTTTCAGCCATCCCAGGCACATGGGCTTTAAATAGAACAAACGAACTGATTAAAAAAAAAAGAAGTAAAGAGAACAGACAAAATATGTGAAATGATTTCTAATTCTTTCTAAAGTTGAACAATGCCTACCACATATGAAATCCTACATAATTTTATTATTATTTTTTATTATAGCTTTTTATTTACAAGATATATGCATGGGTAATTTTTCAGCATTGACAACTGCAAAACCTTTTGTTCCACTTTTTCCCCTCCTTTCCCCCACCCCCTTCCCCATGTAGCAGGTTGACCAATACATGTTAAATATGTTAAAGTATATGTTAAATACAATATATGTGTACATGTCCAAACAGTTGTTTTGCTGTACAAAAAGAATAGGACTTTGAAATAGTGTACAATTAACCTGTGAAGGAAATCAAAAATGCAGGCGGACAAAAATAGAGGGATTGGGAATTCTATGTAGTGGTTCATACTCATCTCCCAGAGTTCTTTCTCTGGGTGTAGCTGGTTCAGTTCATTACTGCTCTATTGGAACTGATTTGGTCCATCTCATTGTTGAAGAGAGCCACATCCATCAGAATTGATCATCATATAATATTGTTGTTGAAGTATATAATGATCTCCTGGTCCTGCTCATTTCACTCAGCATCAGTTCCTGTAAGTCTCTCCAGGCCTTTCTGAAATCATCCTGCTGGTCATTTCTTACAGAACAATAATATTCCATAATATTCAAATACCACAATTTATTCAGCCATTCTCCAATTGATGGGCATCCACTTAGTTTCCAGTTTCTGGCCACTATAAAGAGGGCTGCCACAAACATTTTGGCACATACAGGTCCCTTTCCCTTTTTTATGATCTCTTTGGGATATAAGCCCAGTAGTAACACTGCTGGATCAAAGGGTATGCACAGTTTGATAATTTTTAAGTAATTTTATTTTACCTTTTTTTTCCCTTTTGTGAAAGGGTCCTGGCTTTTTCTTAAGTACAGGATTAAATCATTTTTATGATGTACTTGTCAATGTCAGGAGCCCCTTTCCTGGTTGTCCCCAGCTGCCAATATGTTCTCCTCTCAGAAAATTTCATTTATTCTGTATTTATCTTGTATGTTCATATTGCTTTTCCTCACCAGACTGTATGCTCCCTGAGAGTAGGAACTAGCTTTCGTTTTGGTGTTTTTTGGCCTTTCTTTGCATCCTCCATTCTTAGCAATTCTTGGCCAAACTTAATCACTTAAATGCTTGTTGACATGCTATTGTTCAATAATTTTCAATTCATGTCTGACTCTCTGTGAATCCATCAGGGTTTTCTTGGCAGAGATATAAGAAAGTTTTGCTATTTTGTTCCCCAGCTCATTTTACAGATATGGAAACTCAGGCAAACAGGGTTAAGTGACTTGTTCAGGATCACACAAGTAGTGTGGGAGGCTGCATAGAGTTTTCCTGGATCTAGATGCCCTGACTAAAAAGGATTAGAAATCCTGTATTTTCTTAAGCAGAAGATAAAGCCGTGGATCATTCTGCCATTGCTCAGTTTTACTTACTTTATATTGGGGATTGAAAGAAGTCTAAGTGTGTAAAATTTCATAATTTGTCCCTCCTAAAGAATTTCCCCTAAAAGCAGACTCTTCTACTTTCCATTTCCCTTTTTCTCCCCCTTCTTTAGTATATAGTTAAAACTATCTTAGCTACAAGATGGGAACAGAAATAGATGATTCTGGGTTTTGAAGTGAAACCAGTCAGCAGAATCATTTAAAGACTTCATCACTGAGGAATATTATGAACCAAGCTCAAATAATGTGGCTCAAGAAAACCAAAGACCAGAGCTTGCTTAACACTTGGAAACAGGAACTTTGATTCAAATGCTGATTCTGACACTAACTCCCTTTATTTTTTTTAGTCAACTGGGTAGCCTCCCTAAGCTTCCCTATCTGCAAATGGAGAGATAATAATCCCTATTCCCTAAACTCAAAGGGATGTTGGAAAGATAATTTTGCATGAGCAATATATTTTAAAGATGAAAGATGGTATTATTATATTATGGTAAATGTTCTTGTTTACTAAATCAGTAATAGAAACCTATCTCTTTTTCTTTCTTGATCAAATATCTTGAGGGCATTTGAATATGTGGATTCCTGCTGAAAAGAACTAAATAATTAAAAACCCCCAACACATTAATAGATACTAAAACACCACCACAAAACTTGACCATGATTTCCTCTGTGTAGGGTAACCTCAGTAAGGTATTTCTTCTCCCAATGTTGATAGACCTCTTCTTTGCACTATTTAGTCTTAAGGAATTGTTCTGGGTGATGAGGAGTGAGGAGATGTGATTTATCCAAGGTTATACAATCGATATGGGTCAGAAACAAGAGTTGTCCTGATTTCGATGCTGTATTGTCTCTGCCAGAGGCAGTTAGGCGGAACACTGGGTAGAACACTGGGTAGAACACTGGGCCTGGAGTCAGGAAGACTCATCTTCCTGAGTCCACATCTGGCTTCAGATACTCACTAGCTGTGTGACCTTGGGCAAATCACAACCCAGTTTACCTCAGTTTCCTCATCTATAAAATGAGTTGGAGAGGGAAATGGTAACCCATTCTAATGTCTTTGCCAAAAAACCCCAAATGGAATCCTAAAGACTTGTACATGACTGAAAAAGGACTTGAATTGATTTATCTTCTTCATTTTTGCTGTATAAATCTAAAATCACTCCTTATTTAAACAGCAGAAATTTGAAATGGGAGAAAAAAGGCAAGTCCATTTCCTGAGATTAGAAAGTGAGTTCAGATCTACATCAAACAGATTTTGGAAGTAGACAGCAATTTCATACATTTAATCATTCTAATCAAAATCTCTCTTTTGTCATATTTATAATTTGCAGATAAGTCAGGAAGATCTCTTATGATGGAGACTCAGTGGCTATAGTAAACTTAAGGATGAAAGATCATTGATTTAGAGCTAGAAAGATTGGAGGTCACCTAGTCTAGCCCCTTCAGCTTACACATGAGGAAACTGAAGTCCAGAGAAGTTTGGGACTTGTCTATGTAAGCTTGAAAAGGGCTGAATTCCTCTGACACAATATCTCCTTTTTCTTGCACCATGCAAACCCTTGCTTTATTTCAGAAAAAGGAACAAAACTGCTGCCCACATTCTATTGCAAAAGCTATGAATATACATAATCAGGCCCAGTTGTAAGGGAAGCCTTATATTCATTATAGATAAATGACATAGATGGAAACTGCAAATTCACCTTATATATGGACACTCCCTTGTAGGTCAACAAGCATTGTGTTTCCTATGCTGCTTTACTATAAGAGAACTAAGGTCACTCCAAGGAAGGGAAACCAGTTTGACAGAAAGTGTGCAATCACATTTTAACAGTTTGATTAATAGGAGATGAAACAAACTCTGCTAGAAACTATTTGAGGAGCAGGGCTGTGAAACTACCTGTCATTTGATGAAGAAATGCAACACAGACAAGGTCTCTCATGATCTTCAAACAAATCATTTGAACTTCATGTTTTCTTTGCCTTTTTTTTTTTTTTTTTTCTTTTTCTGAGGCTGGGGTTAAGTGATTTGCCCAGGGTCACATAGCTAGGAAGTGTTAAGTGTCTGAGACCAGATTTGAACTCAGGTCCTCCTGAATTCAGGGCTGGTGCTCTATCCACTGTGCCACCTAGCTGCCCCCTCTACTTTTTTGTTATGAGTGTGCATGCATGGAACTCCTAGGAGATCAATAGAATATACAGTGCTAGAAAGAATATTAACTCTTCTATAGTATGCTAGATTCAATTAATACAAGAAACATGAAGACGATAATCCTAAAGGAAATGGACAGTAATAAAATTAATGTATGTATATATGTATATATATCTAAATATTTATAATGAATATAAAGTGATAGGAAATTATAAGAATTATTCATTAGAGTCAAATAGTTAAAAGCTAACATTTATAGAACAGTATATTTTTCCTATTTTTAAATAATTATAATAGCAATAGTGTTAATATTCATGATGTTATCAATAGTAATGATTAACATCATTGATTTTATAATAATTTTGATATTATTGATGTGATATTAATATTATAATATTAATTATATCCATGTTTTCTCTTTTGAAGTAAATCTTTTAGATTTAATACATGGTAGATACTCAAACATGACAGAATGATGCTATAGAACAGACCATCACACATGAATGGGTAGGAACTTCACCTTACTTTTAGGCATGATCTGATCACACAATGACACTGATATATTCCATGATATTAAGGGACAGTCCCCAAAAAGATAGTTTTACCTTGAATTTCCAATGAACCCTTAAAACAGAATTGGGAGCATATGGTAAAATGAGTCATTTTTATTATCTTTCATTTTCTTCAAATACGCTGATGAAAGTGCAAATGATTATAAATTATTATAGTAAAATAAAGATCCAGGTTTAGTTGCAAATTAAAAACCAGTTTTTGGATAATTGAGAGTTGACTTGACAGGGATATTCACTTGGAAATTTGGCTTGGATCATAGAGGCAACACCTCGTTCTTATAGAAAGTGTCACAGAACACTTAATGACTTCATTTCTATATCTCACATAATGATGCCTCTAGCAATGCTAAACTAGAGTATTGGTATTTTCCTGACTCACAGAAAGGGACGTGTGCCACCTACTTAATCATCCATCCCTTCCTGGAACTTTGGGTACTTTAGCATTAGTGAGGGTTTAACCAACTGGTTACTACTATGTCCCTATGATTTTGTCAATAGATGAATGATAGTGTTCTGGGAAAGGGGACATTTTATTTAATTTTTAAGTATCTCAATACCTTGCAGCACTGAAATTAATTGGAGTCCATGTGAAAAATATATAAAATAGAGCCTAACATTACCCATTTCTTTCCCAAACGTAAAGGATGGTACTTGACTTTGATTGTTGATTGACAGTTTCACATTACACAGTTATAAGTATTTGTCAACTGGAGTGAATAACAGATTTCTGGATAGACTCACAGATTGTTAGAGCTGAAAGAGGCCTTAGATTACTTATCAAAGTTGAATGTCAAAGAGAAAGCGTCTAAAGATTTTCTGGTATAAAAAGCAGAATCTGAGAATTGGAAATGGCATTCTTGAGCCATTAACTTAGTGACCTGCAGTCTAGTACTAGGCTGTTCTGCCTGTCTGGCTTTATGTAGATGGCATCCGGGAGGCGTTTCTGGATCTGTGTTGAAATGGAAGATTAAGAGCTGTAATTGTGTCTAAGAGAGGGTTTGTCATCTGTAGAGTGATGTTCTATCCCTCCTCTCCTCAGTTTCTACTGACCAGGCTGGAACGGAAGGAGCAACAGTGGTTTCTAGGATGGATGGGAGAGTGCTTCCCCACATCCCTAGCTTTTTATATTATAAAAAAAGCTGGAGGGCTGGATGATTAAAGACGTGGGAGGGCTCATAGAAAAGAGGGCAGATTTGTGGGCTAGTTCTACTCTCTGTGGTAAGGGAGATAAACAACCACCCCATTCATATTCTCAGATCAGGGAAGTGGCTGAAAAAGTCAGATGCTAATCTGAATTTGAGAAAGGAGAAGTCTGTGGGATATGTTGGTGAAAGGAGGATAGGGTCACTGGCTTTATACTGGAAGGAAAAAAAAATGCTGTTGGGTTGACACAGTGCCTTGCACGTAAGTAAATATATAAGTTGGTGCTCAGCAAATGTTTGTCAAATGCCTAAACTGGATTGTTGGCAGGTGCTGGGCGGATCTGGCAAAATCTGGAGAAGGAAGTCTGGTCGAGGGAGGAGAGAAAGAAGGAACAATATTGGAGAGGGACAGCAATCATTAGATTAGAGCCAGTGAATTGCTGGCCCAGAGATTGTTCCCAGACAAATGGAAATCTTGCATCTAACAGATGGACAAATTAGCATGGTGCAAAAGTGCAAAGTAGATAAGAGTTAGGAGATCTATAACTTTTTAGACTTGTAATTCTGAAGGGGTCAACAGAAAAAAATAAAGTTTAAGAATAATAAGATTGGTTATATAAGAGGAAGAGGTTACTCTGTGGTGACATACCAAAACCAGCACTTAAAACAATTATATTCTTTCTGAGGAAGTCAATCAGAACTTTTTTTTTTTTTTTTTTTTTTAATTTGAAGAACAAAGTTATATTTATATAGTGATCTTGTCCGGCGTACAAATGGATTTTTCTCCACTACCCTTCTCATGTGGGCAGTTATGCTTTTAGTTCTGGAGGAAAATGAGCTGCTTGCATATGCTGACCTCAGTCCTCCCACTTACTGCTGGCTGGGGAGACTTAGAACAGCTGCACTTTGCAAATTAATATAAAGATTCACCACTAAACATAAATCTCTAATCTAAGTATAGAGCTGCCATACAAACACACTTCCCATCCTTTGTCAAATTATCGCCCAAAGTGGTTCTAAATGAAATAGGCTTCCTTTTAATTGGGGATGAACAATCCTAAATTAAATACTTATTATTTCTTATTCCCTCCCCTTTTCTATTTGAGGCATTAAAGTATAAATTTTTTTTCTGTGTTTGGCAAGGTCTGCTAACACATCTGTTGGAGATATCCATATGCATGTTTCTCTCTCCTAGTTAAATGCCATCCCAGCTATCTACAGATAAACCACCAATATCTTGTTTGCAAAGAGAAAAAAAAACACTTTCACCTGGTTTCTTCTTTAGGCAATTAATAATTATAAAAGCTAAAATCATATTGTATCTTTTCATATTCATATTTTTATGCATTCATTGATCATTTTAATGAAATATTTAATTTTGGAAACTTTAAAATCATGTGTTGGCTATTTTCAACATCCTCAAACTGTGACTATTCAGAGTCAGTAAAGAAAACTGAGTTTTCTGAATAACTAATGGTTTGTTTATATTTATTTATAAAGCATCAAAATACATTTTATTTTAATCCTGCTGAATGGAAATGCCTTTTCCTAATTTTTTTCAACAGAGAATGCCAAACTGAAGCCTTTTCTTGATAATGCTGTGTTATAAGTATCAAGTAATAGGTTATGTACTATGATTCACTGATGTCTTTTGTTTCTCCGAAGACTATAAGGCTCTTGGTCCCTACATCAAACAGCCTAAGATCGCTGTGGTTTTTTTTAAAAACAAAATTCCCCAAACCCCAGCTCTTTTGCTTGCTTCTTCTCATTTTCTTCTCTTTGCCATGTCAGAATATCAGCTCTAGCTTTTTGTGGTGAGTATGGTGGGCCATTTAGTAGTTCTCTTTTCTAATTTTCTGTTTCTGGTCTGTGCTCCGGATCTTACCTCTGACATATTTAAGGGCCTCAGGATCCTGGAATAGTCAAGGACCTGGTCAATTCTTGAGTACTCATAAGATGCAGAATGGCTGCCCAAAACACATTGATATGAAGAGTTTCATACACTGAAGAAATAACAAAGCTACACCAAAACCAATAAAAAAAATCTTTTGTAGCCTAGTACCAAATAATAACTATCATTTACATATCACTTTAAAATTTGCAAATATGAATGCTATTTCATTTGATCCTCACAACAATCCTGAGTGGTAGGAATTATGATTATCACCCCAATTTTACAGAAAATTAAGTCAGACAGAGGTTAAGTGTCTTTCCCAGAGCCACATAGCTTATAAATGTCTGAGAACAGACTTAAAGTCAGGACTTCCTGACTCACAAGTCCAATGCTCTATCCACTAATACCCCTGAGCTAGCTGCCTCTTGCTAAAATTATGTCTAAGATGCAAGTTGAAAGGCTTAGAGAAAGGGTCCAATATGCTAGGTGGTGTAGTAGACTTTAAAGCTTTACTGTCTGAATAAATCACTTCATCTTTTTTTTGCCTCACTTTTCTCATGTGTAAAATGTGGATCATAATAGCACCTACCTTGAGGGTTGTTGAGGGGATCAAATGATAGTATTTATAAAGCACCTGGTATACAGCAGAGGCTTAAAAATATTTATTCTTTTCCCTTAAAATGCATAAGCTTTAATGTAAGCTTCTGACATCTATTTTGGTGAATCAGAAGTCTTTTTTTTTTTTTTAATTTATCCAGCTATTCATTTGACTTATTCTAATATAGCAATATAAATTGTTATGTTCTATTCATCCATCCATCCATTTATTTTTTTATTCATTCATTTATTTATTATGATTGTTTTCTGAATGAGGCTGCTTGGTAGCCTGAACTCCAGATAGGTAAGGTATTATTATGTGTGTACCACAGCTATTATTACCATATTCAAATTGGCAGTGGGGAGCAAACAAGACTGTGCAGGGTCACCAGGGGCTAATTGGGCATATTTTAATATCCCAACATTTTTGACACCCACTGATATAATTATTGTCACTGGCTAGTGTTTATATGATTCTTTATGAGCTAAAATTTCACCTCTGCATAACTCATACTGTCATATTGAGAAGGAGACTGAGAAACCTTTGTTTCTAGTAAAAGCTGGATCACTCTCGACAGGGGAGGTAATCGGCATCATGTGAGATTGCTACATTTCAGCTGGTCTTTAATTCATTTTTATGTTTGGATGGGGGGCAGGAGAATCTCAGATAGTTATCTTACTTGAGGAGAAAACTTTGAAGTGAACTAGAGGGCCAGGTTAATTGAAGGAGTAGCAAATTAAATGTGGATTTACTGTTTACCTAATTTAGCAGTCAGATCTGTCTCAGCATTGGCTACTCTTACTACTTTACATACACCCTATCTTCTCTCTGCGCCTCAAGATTCTGGACTTACATGATATAAAAATTGGACCAGATGATCCCTAAGGTTTCTGTGAGTTTTAAACACTGCTTATTAACTGCTCAGTATCTGTTTTATCTCATATTAGGTATGGCTTGTCCACGTGACTTGGGAAATACTTCAGATGGCAGTTTTGTTATAATTATGCCTTGGTATTATTATTATTTATGTTCTAATCTCTTTATGCCTACATCTATCTTTAAAAGTCTGTAACTGATGAAACCAGTGACACAATTTAGGAGAGCAGAAATAATCATATGGAAGAACAATAAAGCACTTGAAACCTTCAGATAAAAGGTACTATGTAAATTACTATTATTGTGAGTCTATGATTATAATTCAGTTTGAGATTTCTGGAAATCAAGCCTGCAAATAAATGTAGCAAGCTTGCAAAGCATCTATTGTGTCAGGCAAAATTGTTTACAGAGCATCTGTGCAGCATGTGTAAGCAGGAGGTAATTGCCATTACAAAGCAAGTGAACAGAAATACAGAGGAATGAACACATGCCTTTAGTGTTTTTTGAAATGTGCTTTTCTTGGCCTTGGCTGGAGGAAAACAAAAAAAAAAATTGGTCCATGATTTTCTAATTTTCTTATTTAACAATGACCCGTAAATTTTGTCTTGTTTCTAAAGTGAAATTGAATGAAAATAGAATGGATTTGCATTCTGTATTAAACAGCTTAAAATAAAATGCAGCACTAGAATCTTTTAACATCAAGTATAATAATAGTGAGAAATTACTTTTCAATAATAAAGATTACAAGTATTTAGGTTAATTGATCTGTCTACTAGTTGATCTAATCTGGTAAAACTTTTGCTGCCACATAATGGCATTAGATTATGTTTCATTTTTTGCTGTTAAAAAAAGTTCTCTCTTCAGCAAATAATTAGCATGGAAGCAAAGCAAATTTAGCCTGTAACAGTTAAGAATTTTAGAACCCGATGTTGTTTAAACAAGGAGCCTGTTAAATTATAATGGGACTCAAAATGATATGGTGAGATCTTTAGTGTAGGCACCAGACATATGCTGCCTGGTGCTATTTTAAAATTAACTAGAGACAACCCTGAAAATGATGTCACTGTCCTTTCTTCTCCTTCCCTCCCAGAGCTTTTTTTTAAAAAACAACATACTACAGAGTTCTGTATGTCTAATTTGGGTGGCAAGCAATTATTGCATAGCAGATAGAATGGTATCATCAGAGATTATGCACACACAAACACACATGTATATATGTGTACATACATAGATGTATGCACGTGTTGTCTCTATAAAATGTAAGCTAGCTCCTAGAGGTCTGAAACTGTTTCGTTTGCATCCCTAGCAGAGTATGCACATATATGCACACACGTCTTTGTCTTCCTCTGTAAAATGAAAGTTAGTTCCTAGAGGGGATGCTTCACTTGCATCCCCAGCACAGTATGCACACACATGTGTATATGTATACACACATATACACATACACACATGTTGTCTCCCTCTATAAAATGTGAGGTAGCTCCCAGAGGGCAGAAACTGCTTCACTTGCATTCCCAGTACCCAGCACAGTACCACACAGTTGTTGATTGCCGAAGTGGACGTAAAGTTAGAACAGGCAAGAGTGTGAGCAGGAGTGTGTGTGTACATATGCATGGATTCAAAATGTTTTGTTATATCTTCAACTGAAATTAAACACACCTACAAGTACTTAGCTTCAGGAACACGTTTCCACAAGACCTGATTGCTGTTTTGGACTACTTGCTTGCTTTGGTATTTGAAAAAGACATTCTGAGAGAATCCTAAGGAAGGTAGAAAAAAGAAAATGGAAGAATAAAGCAGTACTGTTCTGGTATGCTGAGCAACAGCACTAAAAAGAGAACAGAGGAGTATCAGTGAGAGCCAGTAGGGAGAACAGGAAGAAGGAAGTGAGCCAGTACAATGATAAAGAGATGTTGTTACTATATTAATATGTTTAGCGTATTTGCTTTGTCTGGATGGATGCTTTTCTTCCTACAAGAAAAACTGCTTCAAACAACTCATCAGATTTCATTCAATGGTTGGTGATGCCTGGAAGCCACACTGGCTTCTTGAAGATCCAGCCAGAGGAGCCCAGATTGGGTGTGGAGAGCAGACCTTCGATCTGGAGGTGGGAGAGAGCTTATGAGGAAACTGGAACAAGAAGCAAAATTCAAACTCTCACCTCTGACCCCAGATCTAGGATGGTTTCCATGACACCAGTCTGGGAAGGCTTCCCACATGGTCTGTGATGGACTACTAGTTTCTTGTCTGCAGACCGGGAGAGCTAAGCTCTGGGAAGGCTACTGATAGGCAGGCTGCTCTAAAAGTTTTCCTAAATACAGCAATTCCCAAAGACCATTGGCTAAATTATAGATTTCTGTCTGTCTGTCTCTTCCCCTCCCCCTTCTCTATCTGTCTGATTCTCTCAAAAATACACAAATATATATGACCAACCTGATTTTTAAGCATATGACATGACAGCTTGTTTTTGACAATATCTTTTTCCATGCTGAATAATAAAAAGGGGAGTCCCCTCATCCATGGGAGTAATACGGATAAAATCAGAGCTCCTTCTAGTAGTAGATGATACCTACGTAATAGGGCACAAACGTGTAGTACTTCCAAGAACAATCAGGTGAAGGAAGACAGGACCCAACGGGTCACTCGCGTGGTCCAGGCCAAGGTTTGAAAACTTGTGTTAGGGCAGCATAGACTCGGGACCCTTCCCTAGAGAATACGCACTTGCCGTCACCGAAGGAATACCCAGAGATATTAAAAAAAAATTGCACTTATTTTAAAAGCACCTTTCCGAGTTTTTCATGCACGTGGGCCCTGGAGATGAGTCCCTTAGCCAGCTATTTTGTGCCTCAGCTTAAAACTGCACTAGGAATTTCGGGACAACCCCTCCTCATTTTCCCAACGGAACCGCCGCCTTCTCCGGAAGCCCCTTCAGATTCCCCCCTCCCCCCTTTAATTCCAGCGGCTCCCAGGTTACATGTCTCCGTGTACACAATCTAGTTTGTACACTCCCGTTAAGCCGGGACTCCTGGAGGGAACAGCCTTGCTTTCAGCCTCTCTGACTCCCGGCCTGGCACACAGTGGGCACTTTTAGTGAATGTGTATCGGCAGTGACGGCGGGCTTTCTGTTCTGCAAGCTTCGGCTTTAGCGGGGGTCACCTGCCCCCCTCCCGCGCCCGGCACCGGCATCACGCACCGACCCCGGCTCCCGAGGCCGTGCACACACCCTCAGCCTGGCTTAGCTCGTTACTGCTGACGGCTGGGACTGCCTGTGCATGCCCGCGGCCTCCCGTGCGTCTGGTGAATGTGCGCTCTTGCCAGCCCCCAGCCCCAAAGAGCCCCGACCGCCCCCTCCTCATCCTCGCCCAAGTCTCCGTCATAAGAACGTGACCCGCCCCCAGGCCTATCCCCATTCAGGCCCGGGTCTCCCGCAGACGACCCCTTCGGCCCGGCCCCTCCCCCACGCGCCAAGCCCCAGCCGGGGCGCTCGTCCCCCCGCCTCCTAAAGTGCTGGGCACACACATTCCGGACTCTGGCCCGTCCCGCCCCTCGGCTAGGCCCCGCCTCTCTTAGCCCCGCCCCCGCGGTGGGGCACGAGCGGGCCACCGCCGGCACTCCCAGCCTCCCGCCCCCCGCCCCCGGGCACCTCGGGCAGACTCACGTGACCCTCCCCTCCACTTCCCCTCTCGCCTCCTTCTCTCCCGCCCCCCGCGCGCGCGCCGGGCCCCGGGCCCCCTCCCCTGCCCGCCCCGCCCCCGCGTCAGCGCGCACTCCCGACGTGCCCTGGAACTTACCCTCCCTCCGAGGCAGAGCCCGGGGACGCCGCTGGGCTCCGGGCGCCGTCGCCGCCGTGTTTACTGTCCCGCCGCCCGGTTCCCGCTGCCGCAGGTAAGGAGGAGAGGAAGGGCTCGAGGATGGGACGGACGGGACAAAGGGGGTGAGTCGGGGGGCGCTGGGGCGGCGGCTGACGGGGGTCTCTGGGGAAGGCGGCGGCGGCGGTCCCGCGCTGTGGGCGGAGGAGGGGGCCGGGGTCTTCCATTGGCCCGCCCTGGGTTTAAATGGCTCGAAGTTGTGGCTCCCTCCTTCTCTCTCCTCCTCCCCCTCCCCCCTCCCGGTTTCCTGACTTCCTGTGTGAGGGAGGGCAGCGCCTGCCCCGCCCCCGGGAGCGAGCGAGTGTGTGTGTGTGTGTGTGTGTGTGTGTGTGTGTGTGTATGAGTGTGAGTGTGAGTGTGCAAGTCCGCGGTGTGCGCGCGTGCACGGAGGGCCGCGGCTCATCCCCACCTAGTCCAACCTCCAGCCCACCTTGAAAGGAGGAAGGGAAGGAGCCACACCTGGGGCCGGGCGAGCGGGCACGGCCGTCCCCACACCCGGGGCAGGTGACAGCCCCCTCCCCACGACCCTCCATTCCGGCGTGACCCAGGAGCCTCAGAAGGGGTGTGGGGGATTCTCTGGCCGCGGGGCTCTTGGCAGAAGCGAGCCCCCAGCCCCCGGACCCCCAGCGGGGCGCGCCCCTCGGGCTGCTTTCCCCACCCCCATATTTTGGACCCAGGTGGACGCTCTGGCTCCGGCGCTCCCACCTTGACCTCGTGGTGACCTCAGCCAGTTACGCTTTTGGCGGCCAGCGAGGACCGCGGATTCCCTTAAAATTACGTTTAGCAAAATAAGATGCCCGGGTCCCTGCTACGCCGCGCACTTGTTGCGCTCGGAGATCCCCCGGCCCCAGCCTCGGGGAGAAGGGGGAGGGGGCGCGAGGCCGGGAGAGTGGAGACTGGGGGGTCAGTGCTGTGCCCTCCTTTCCGTCCCACGGCGCAGGCCCTTTGATAGGGCCTGCGGAGCAGCAGGCTTCCAGTCTGCCCTTCCCCCGCTCGCATTTTTAAAACTTCCAAATTGTGTAAAAGCATAACTGGCCGATTCCAGCATTAGCTACAGCCCATCGCCCGGCCCGGAGCGGAGAAGACAGAGACGGGCACGGAGGCAGGTGTCTGGGCCAGGCTCTTTTGTAGGTTGCCAGCTCTGCCAGGGGGAGTGCTTCTGTTGGAAAGCAGATTTTCCTGTGTACAGAGGAGCTCGAGTAGAGACGTCCTGTCAGCAGTTTGAGATCCTCTCAGCCCGCTCGTGGCTCGCTGCCCCCTCAGTCATCGAACCTTCCTTATCAGTAAAGTGGGTCCAGTGAGAGAGCACGGAGGGGGTCTGCAAGTCACAAGGAACTTAAAGGCTTGGACTTTTACATGGAAAGTGGGTTTTGCGCACGTTAAATCTTATAGAATATAGATGTCCTGTCAAGCATCCACAGCACAATGTTGTTATTCCAGCATTAGAAGTTTGGCCCAATTAACGTCTACAAGCCAGTTTGGGAGCCAGCCTCTGTTGTTGCTGCTCTGGGGTAGCGCAGCGTTGGGCCCACATTCGGCCTCTCAGACACTAGCCGGGTGATCCTGAGCCAGTCACTGACTCTGCCCTATTAATGGGCTGGGAGAGGAAACGGCCAACCACTGTGTTTCTGCCTAGAAACCCCACGGACAGTCACATTTCTCAGATTCCACGTGCTTTGAGTCTGTGTAGCTTCAGAGAATGAGGATGGGACAGAGGGGGGAAATACCTTTGTGGGGGCAGAAAAGTTTAAAAACGGAACCTCAGTATTTGTCAGCATAAATCACTTTTTGGAAGCAGTTAGGGTATTGTACTACTAAACAGCTTTTAGGAGGGGAAGAAACAGAAACCCAGTGAGACACTTTGTTTTGGCTTTTTCGATCTCATACTAAAACCTCAGCTTGTGGTACAGTGCGTGTGGCTCCCCTTTACCTCCCCATCCCCCCAAGATTCTAGTTCCACCCTGATTTCCAAGCTTGTGCCCTGGTCTGGGTCAGGGCGGTCAGGAACCTTCCTTTGCTGAGTCTTCACGGTTACCTTGCCTCTGATCATTCTTGCTGGTCTCTGCTGTCTAGTTTTTTTCCTGGGCTCTGTTCTTTTCCTGCTGTAGTTTTCTATTCCTTGCTCTTAATTTTCAGTATGTTTTTGCTACTTCTGATCCCTCCCTTTCTGTCCCACCCCTCCTTTGCTTCTTGTCCTAGCTGCTACCTCTTCTGCCATCTGATAAGTCTGCTGTTTTCTGGCCCAACATCTCTTCCCATCATTGCTGTTCCTACACATAGGCTGCTAAGCGTTGCTGCTACTCGTTTCTTTTACCCCCTTTTTCTGCTGTTTCTTGATTAAGAAACATCTTTTTCCAGGATTCTTGACTTTTTTTTTTTTTTTTTTTTTTTTTTTTTTTGGCAAAACAAGCAAAAGTCTCAAACTGTTTTTTATAGAGAATGATAAACAAACAAAAAAAAGTACTACTCTCAGGCTACCTGATAAAGTGATGAATCACAGCATGTTGGTCTGGTATAATCTCAGCTCTTTATTTGTTGCTTACTGCACAAGGGAGGAGGATGTCCTCCCCACCCCAATCTTTCTGGCTACTTGCAGGTCTGAAATAACTCTAGAAACCTGAATAACTGAGGCTTTATTATGATTTTCTTCTGTGCATTTAAACATTAAAAAATGTTACATTCTAAGTTATTTTTTCAGATGACTGATATCCTTAAGCATTTAGTTTTTTAAAAGTTATAATGAATTTATGGGAGAAGAAAACTTCAAAAATGTTACCTTCACTACTTCCTCAGATTTTAGTGAACATAATTTTAGCTTTCTATAAAAGATTTTGTTTTGTTTTTACATCACTTACATTTCCCAACATATTTCTCCCCATTGTCCCTGAGAGTCATTCTTTGTAATAAAGAATTCTCTTACAATAAAAAAAAAGAGAGAAAGAAAAGGAAGGGAAATAAAGAATTCTCTTACAATAAAAAAAAAAAAAGAGAGAAAGAAAAGGAAGGGAAAAGCAATTCAGGAAGATTAACCAACACAAATCTGACATATTCAATGTCCATAATCCCCTCATTTCTGCAGAGAAGGGTTAGAGATATTTCCTTGGTCAGTGATAAGTCTTAGAATTATTTATTTATCAGCTCATTTATTTTTGAGACTGGGTCTTCTCCTCTAGCCTGGAAATTCCAGAACCGATTGGCATAAAAGCTTTGACTCCTTTTTTAGACTCTGCTCTACGGGTCTCACTTATATTGATGCTGAATTTAACAATTACTTTTATCCCTCCTACAGTTTAGAACTCAGTTTGAATGATCCATCAGCCTCAAGTTTTCCCAGCAGAGTAGTACAGAGTGCTATGTCACTACATTGGACCCTTATAAATAAATTAAACTTTTCTTTTAACTTACATCTAGACACCTGAGACCCTCAGGATAGTTCATTAGATTATTAATTTCAGAAAATTTCAGAAAACCTTTATTGATGATACTTTATAAAGCACTGAGATTTACAAAGTGTTTTCCTTGTACTTTTATGAAGTAGCTCAAGTGGAAAGAGATGCAAAATGTGAGTTGTTGGGGATGACAGCTAATAAGTGTTAGAATTGTGAGGTAAATTCAAGTCTTCTGATGTTCAAGATGTCCTGTCTTCATGGTATTGTGGGACCTTAGTGCATAGAACAACACAGTTGATTTTCTGCTACCAGTAGAATGGAGCAGGATTGTATAAGAAGTTCGTTTTTATGTAGTCTATTTTATGCTAACATATTTGGCATAGTAAAATATTAACAAACTTTTAACTAAGTAGAGTGTAAGCATAAAGAATTATGAAGATTTGTAGTCCTCAAGCTCTTGCTTTTGGCAGTACATGTTCATTACAACTTATAAGAGATGTGGACTACTTAATTCATTTCAACAACATTGCCATATAGACTGATATAACCCCCCTCTAAAAAAAAAAAAAAAAAAAGGAATGTACACAGCCAAAGATTTTCTTTGATCGTATGAGGAAAAAGCTATCTCATTGTCTCAAGAGATTGTCATGCTTCTCATTTTCCATATACCCTCCTCCCAGCATATTGGAGGAATCTGACAGACCAAATGTAGTGCTAATTGACATTGAGTTCTCCCCAAAAGGGTCCTTATAATGGTATAATGCCTAGCATTTGGACTATTTGTGCCTGGCATGTAATAATTTCCCAATTCATATTGGTTTGATCAACCACAGTTGACCATGCTGTACATTAACCCCAACATTATGATTGAATTTGGTCCTCTTCCAGTATAAAAGACAACATCTTCCTTTTTGCCAAAGAAAGGGTAACAGTTCTCTATTCTGAAGAAGCTCATAGTCTGTCATGGAGGAGACAGATGCAAACAACTTCATACAAATGAAATTTAGACAGGGTAATTGGACAAAAGAGGGAAGAAAGCCAGGGAGGCTAGGAAATGGAGGGGAGGAGGGACAGCCAGAGTGGGGAGATGGACGAGCTGCAGAGAGGTGGGGGGCCAGAGTGCCAGAGAAGGAGGTATGGGGGGGGTGAAGGGCTCTCTCTGTGATCCTATAAGTGGGCAGTGGGCAGCCACTAGAGGTGGTTGAAGATTGGAGTGAAATATTTGACAACTGAAGGGAGGAGAACTGAAGTGGGAAGAGATCTGTGGCAGGGAAGTGACAGCTACCTTTTGTATTGCACCCTTGCTGGGCCCTAGGCTGAGTGCATCATTGATGCTGCTTCACTTAATCCTCACTGCAAGCCTGGCAGGGAGGGGCTGTTCTCATCATGGTTTTTCAGAGAGAGACAGTGACTTGTCTAGGATCCCACCCTGGGGAGTCTGTGGCAACGGTGCACAGTGAGAAGGGAAGGAGTGTACCAAGGTGGTGGCAGTGCCAGAGTAGCTCCATAACAATAGGCTGGGGATTAATTGAATAGGAATGGGCTGCAGTGGAGAAAGAGTTAAGGGGGTGAAGGTTTGGGGTAGCATTGTGAGCCTGCTGCTGGCAGGATGGTAGTGCCCTGGACAATAATAGGAAGATGAGGAAAAGGAAAGGGCTTGAGAAGAAAGATAAGAGTTCAGTTTAGTGTTTATTAAGTAAATATACATGCTTAGATATACTGAAATGTAAGATGGTAGCGTTTATTATATAACAGAATATAAGCACTGACCTTAGATTGTAATATTCAAAAATTAAAATCTGGATAAATAATAGATTTAACTTGAATCGACATAATCTGACTTAACAGGAATATTAATCTGACAATTCTGTGGAGAAAGTATTGGAGAAGAGAGAGACTAGAAGCAGAAGAAACCAATTGGGAAACTGTTGCAAATGTGAGAGGGGAGTAGCCATATACCTGGAGAGATGCTGTGGAATTGACAGCTGATTGGATATGAGAGGGAGAAGGGGAATCACTTGGTTGACTGGTTGTGTCCTTGACAGAGATAAGTAAATTTGGAAGAAGGGTACATTTGGGGTAGAAAGGTTTAATGTTTAAAGTATGTTGTTTGTAAAAAGTTATTGTTACTACACCTGTTTTTTCCTGAGTTTCTGTACCTGAGTCTTGAGTATCCATAATATGATAACTGCGGATTAAAATGTTAGCATCCTGTTGATGCTATAGCATCTCTCTGATTTGTCCCTTTTCCATTTTGCTCCATCTAAGTAAGCCCCTCCTCATTTATCTCCCAGACTATGTTTTAATTCTTTATTTTTCGGTCTCCTGTTTTTAGACTTTTGGATCTCTGATCTATTTTCCATTCAGCTGCCAAATTGGTATTCCCAAAGCATGGATTTCATCCTGCCACTTCTTACTCTAGTGTCTCTTGTTTGGAGAATAGAATTCAGAATCCTTCACAGTTCAACTCTAACCTTTTCATCCAGACTGATTTCACATAATTCTTCTTTGAGCATTTTTGTTCCAGCCAAGCTGCCTTACCAGGTGTTCCTCCCATAGGACATAGGGAACTTTTAAAATTCTATTTTAGGCCATATCTAGATTGTCATCTTTTTTCATTCCTGGTTCTTATCAATCAGTAAGCATTTATTAGGCACTTACATTATATCAGGCACATTACTAAGCACTGAGTATATAAAAAGAGGCAAAAGACAGTCGCTGATCCAAAAATATCTAGTTTGCTTCATGGCTCAGTTCAAGATCAGCCTCCACTCCCGGCCTCCCTCCCTCCCTCTCTTCCTCCTTCCTTCCTTTCCTCCCTCCCTTCTTCTTTCTCTCCTCTCCCTCTCTCTCTCTCCCTCCCTCCCTTCCTCTCTTCTTTCCCCCTTTCCTCTCTTCCTCACTCCCTCTTTTCCTCTCTTCCTCACTCCCTCTCTTCCTCCCTTCCTTCCTCTCTTTATTTCCCTCTCTCCCTTCTTCTCTCCCTCGCTCACACTTAATTTTCTTTGTTCTAAATTTAATGACCACAAAAAATACATTTCCATATGTGAAGTAGAAGAAAGAGAAGCAAATTATACATGAAAATGGACATTTCTGTTATGTATATCTTGCTTTAAAAATTGTATATAATAAATTCAATGTTACTTGTAAAGCTGACCTACTTGTCTTTTTCCTTCTAAACTTGTTTCAGTTTTCATTTGTTTTTTAAACAGTGTTTCAATGACTCTTTTCTTTCCTTTTTACATGACAACCCTGTGACTAGTTCTTCCCCTTCTAAAAGAAAAAAAGAAAAAAATTCCCATCTTTCTTGATTTCTTTATTTTTTCCAATTATTACTTCCTTTTATCTCTCCTTCCCAATTAATTTGTGTATATTTTGTATTAACTTACCTCTACCTATGTTTTTAGAGTATAAGTTATTTGAGGACAAGCAGGAAGTGTTGCACTTTTGATTTTGCATCTTCAGTATCTTGCCTAAGTAGACTCAAATATTGGTTGAATGAACAGTATGATGATTAGTGAAAAAAATGTAACTGATTCCTGGCCAACTTTAATTCTAAAATGATAGGTATTGCAGATTTTTACTTTTCAGTCTTTTTAAAAATTTTAGCCTTTGCCAATTAATTTTCATCCCAATATATCTTGTATGAACAGGGTGGAGAGTTTGTACATTTGATTATTACAAACCCAGACATCATCAGCTACCATCTTCTTGCACTCATTGAGACTTGACCTGGTCCTCATGATCCAGCTTTCCCTGACCAGTTTTTTGAACTTCCGAAACCCCTCAGACTCACTGCTTATGTTGGGAAATCAGAATCTTCCTTGTTTGTTGTTGCCTTCTAAGCTCCTATCACCATCACTCAGTTACTTTTCCTCTATGAGATTCATTTAATCCATGTTTATCACCCAGTCCAGCTTTTGGTAGTTGTTGACTACCAACTTTTATTTTACTCCCTTTACAACTCCCTTTACTTTAGTGAGTTCAGTGCCTGAGTCACAAGCTTTCCCTCCTTTCCATCTCTGGTTCTTATACTAGGTTACTTTAGCATTCATACTAACAGTTCCTCAAACATCCTAAATTCATAATTCCTCAATTTATTCATTCTGGTGACCACCACAACTAAACGCAGAAATGGTTATCTCTTTCATGTTGCTGTCAACTGCAAGTGTTCCATACTTCTGTTTATGAATTCTGAAATTCCTTTATTGGATCATAATCTTTTCATTCTGCTTCATATCTCTTAACTGTTTGTTTTTGTTTTTTCCCTTATGGCCTTTAGGCCTCTGGAATGGGGAAAAAGAAAGTACAAGAAGTTGAAAGCCCAGGTCTTTTTCTCATTTCCACCCTCGACATCTCTCTCTGCTCACAATAACCACCACTCTAGTTCATCACATTTCTGCCTCAAAACCCTCTGTACTCTAATTCGTCTTTCACTCAGCTGCCAAGATTTATTTTGTAAAGCCTAAGTCTTACTGTTTCACCTGTCTGTTGAATTAAATCCAGATTATTCACTCTCTGTTATCTCTAGAATTAAAAAAATAAAAGTTCTCTGTCATGTAAAGCTTTTTACAATCAGACCCCTTCCTACATTTCCAGTCTTACACTTTAATTCTCTCCATGTAGGATTCAATTCAGCTATACTGGCTTACTTGCAGTTCCTCACACAGGACTTTTATCTTCCCTCTCTATAGTTTTTCTGGGCTTTTTCTCATTCTTAAAATGCTCTCCCTCCTTACCTCTTTGAATCTTGGTTTCTCTGGCTTTCAATTCCCAACACAAGTCTTACCTTCTGTAGGAAGCCTTTTGTTACTGTTGTTGATCTTTTTCAGATATATCTGATTCTTTGTGATCCACTTGGGGGGGGGGGTTTCTTGTCAGAGATATTAGAGTGATTTATAATCTTCTCAGCCCATTTTACAGATAAGGGACTGAGGCAAATAGGGTGAAATGACTTGTCCAGGGTCACACAGCTAATGAGGCCAGAATTGAACTCAGGAGGAGAAGTATTCCTGACTCCAGGTCCTGCACTCTATTCATTGTTCCACCTAACTGCCCTAGGATGCCTTTATTAATTATTATAGCTGCCAGTGGTTCCCTTTTCTAATTGCTTTGTATATATTTCTTAGGTAACTTATTTGCCTTTTCCATGCCCCAATAAAATAGGAGCTCTTTGAAGATATTTACTGTTTTACTTCCTACATTTAGTAGAGTTTGATACACAGTGCATAGTAAGCACTTCTTCACAAATGCTTTTTTTAACTGACTAAGTTATTTATAAAAGATAAACCCAACATGAAGAGGCTTAATAGCTACTTTAAAAAGCAAGTTACCAGAAATGATTCTTTGTGTAGCATGGCAGGTATGCAGTGTTTTGAGGATGATAGTTTAGCTAGTTGTTTTGCAAAACATAATAGCATTTGTGTATTTGACAGTTTTGAGTATGGGAGAGGAATATGAATGTGGAAAATGAATGTGGGTGTGGGAATGGGAGATGGTGGTGAGTATGGGATAAGTTCAGATATTGAAGGGAAATGTGGTCTTAGAAAAATACTGAGTCACCCTACTGGAGAACATTTGTGGCTATAAGAGAATTAGTGCTCAAGTATAATATGAAAAAAGACTCTAGAACTAAAGATGCAACCGTTTTGTATATTCAATTTAATAAAAATTGACTTTTTTTTTAAGCAGTGGCAGTATAACATAATGAATTATGGTATTAGTACAAGAAAACCTGGCTGACACGCACTAGCTTTGTAATATTCAATGTCCTGGCAAATCTCATAAGACTTAGATATTACAGAGAAAGTACTGGTAGAGAGGTTCCTTATCTAGGAGTTCCATTTGTAAATGAAATCGTTGGTCTAGCTCCAATTCCAGAAAATTATGATTACATGAGAACAGACAAAATTTTTGTAAACACAAGCAGTGTTGATGTCCTCCATGTTTAAGAAAAGCAGAATTGTTTTTCATACTTTTTTTTTTTTTGTTCATACCCAACTGTTTTATTCTTAAATTTTGGAACCCATTGTCTGTTAGTCATCTTTGCTTTTTATTCTGTCTCAGAATTATCTATGTCCTCCTTTGATCTTTGGTATGTAACTTCTCAAGCCAAAGCAATTGAGGCCTTAGTATCAGTGGTTTTCTTGTTCCTACCCATCAATATACTTCAAAAAATTCTGAAAATAGATGCAGTATTCCACACTGGTGGATCTCTCATTCTTCAAAAGAATAAAGCTGGGACATCATCTTATATAGATACTCTTTAAGGCCATTATTATTATTTATATTTTTGTAACATTCACTTTTGATTGGTTTATGTTTTGTGTTCTTTCTCTTTATATTGTTATAATTATCATGTATGCTTTTCCATGATTTTCTGTATTCATCATAGTCACTGTTTCTTGCAGTAATGTTCCTTTATGTACATATATCATAATCTGTTTAATGTACCCCAATTGAAGAACATCTTTTCTTCTAGTTCTTTGCTGCTACAAAAATCAATAATGTTTTGGCATATATTGGAGATGCCATTAATTCTTAAGCATAAAACATTTGCTTAATGTTTAGGCAAACAGCAAGAATAATTGTAGCATCACAATTACTCAGTATATGTCAAGTGTACATATATCGTAGTCCACACAAATCTGGGTCATACCCTCCTCCCAACATGTATAATGTCAGTGGAGAGAGTAGAAACATACTTGGAGAACTCTAGCAGAAAGGCACTGTGTTTGAAAGACCAGGGTGCGCAGGGCAGCTGGCAGCCTGACTTAGGCTTTATGTCCTTGTGGTCTTCAAGAACAGTCTGATCCATGTGAAGAAACTACTTCTCTGCTAGGTGTGCTTTCCTTTTGAGTGTCATCTTGCCACATAAGACCTGACAGCATTGCTATGAATAAGAGAACTCAAAAAATTTGGATTTGTCCAAAATAATTTATTCCACAAAACTCATTATAAACCTACGAATAATAATAGGGGAGGAAGGGAGAAGGACTTCTAATAGAATAAGCAACCTCAGTCATTACTGAAGAAATGATCTGAGCTAAGCAGCAGCTTTGAAATAAGCAAACATTCAAGATGTTAGCTGGGTGGATAATTTCTGTTGATGGAAACTGGTTTTGTGCTGAGGCTTTGATGGGGGAAAGATTGCTACCTTAGGTGCCACGGTATGGTAGGAAATGGTTCAGATTCCTGATCAAATACTAGATATATGACTTTGGGGCAGTAATTTAACCTTTCAAAAAGCCTTAGTTTTTGCATCTGTAAAATGTGTATGAACACCTCCCAATAGGGTTAAGTCCTTTGTAAATAAGAAAACCAAATATCATTGAGTTATCCAGTTCTGGCACTGAAAAGGGATCCCTATTTTACAAATTGGCCCATGCCTTAATTATATGGAAGTATGAAAGCTGAAATTGACTATACCCTAATTGCAGGAGTATGAAATCAATAAATCTAGCATAATATTCATGACAAACTAGGCTTATTATGTAAGCTATAGGGCAGGAGCTTTTTCTTCATAACCTCAGAGTTTGCTTGGTCTTAAATATAGCAAATACTAAATAAACACTGATTAGTTGATTTAGAATGAAGAATACAATAAATATAGATCCCTTACATTTGGAATTTGTTTCTACAATTTTAAAATCTCATCCTAAATAAGAACCTTTTTTTCTTGGAGTGAGGGGAGAATTGTGATTTTTGCGTATTAGCATCAGTCTCAGGGAAGCTGTTGATGGGGGGAAAGATCAGTCCAAAACCAAATAGAAGCATATGATTTTTGTTTTAAATATCAGGTAGGAAAGAAATAAGCATGTGTTAGAGATGCTTGCTATGTACCAGGCATACAAAAGTTCAGGTATTCCATGTGGAGGACAAGTTTAAAGGAGTGCAGCTGTAGGGTAAATGGCTGACCTGGGTTAACTGACCTTTGGGAAAGAAACTTTTTTCTGTTTAATTAAAGGCTTGACTTAGATGAGATCTAAATTTCTTTTAAATTCTAAATTTCTCTGATTCTGTTACTTAGAACATTGTTTTCCCTGCAACAACTGAAGTGGAAAAAATAAACATGTTGCTAGCAACAGTTAATAACTGAACTCAAAAGACAACTATTGCTTCACACAAAAACCTACTTGAACTTTTTTGTCAAGCCAAATGTCCTTATATTAGAGTGCTTCAGAGGGCTTTTTAGAGGGGAAGACCTGTTTAAGGGTGGTGCATAAAGAAAAATGGTAGGACAAAACATTTTTCAATTTCACCTATTGCTCATCATGGAAATTTGAAAGAACCTGCTCATTAATCAGTTAAGGAGAGTACGGAGGCTGAAATCAGGAAAATTCCCACTCAGATGTGGCTTCAGACACTAGCTGTGTGACTCTGGGCAATCACTTAAGCATGTTTGCCTTAGTTTTCTCATCTCTAAAATAAGCTGGAAAAGGAAATGGCAAATCACTCTAGTATTTTTGCAAAGAAAACTCACATAGGGTTGCAGAATCAGACATGACAAAAATGATTAAACAACAATACCCGTTAAAGCCTTTTAGGGAACTGGGTGGGGAAGGGCTATGTATATTTAGAGTTGAAGGTTTTGATCCAGGTTAGGGGATACATGCCAACTGTCTTCTGTATATGTGACTTGCCCAAAGATAAATGTTGAAAAAGGTATTTAGGAGCATAGATGAGTGGAGTAATAGTACTAGGCATGTTGTATGAATGTGGGGGAAAAAACAACCCATAAGTCAGTTAAGAAAGGAATATAAATTTGCAAGGTCAAGAGTTGTATTCTGTTCTTAGCCTTTATCTTTGGGCAAGTCACATATTTTTGCTTTGTTTTTTTTTTTTTTTTTTTTTTTTTGCGAGTTTACTGAATGTTAGCATTCATTAAATGAAGTTTTTTAGTAGGAACATTAGAATCAAAATCTTATATACTGTTGCTGCTTCACCCACTAGAAGACCACAAGATTTCTTTTTACAAATTCAGAACTTAATGTCCTGTACAGTTTTTAATGAAATGCTTACTGATCACTCTAGTTTAGAAACTCTGTGGGTATGTGAAAAAAACATTGGCATACTTTCAACAGGTTAAAAAATTTGTGTTTTTTTTCCCCATTTTTTCCATCATACACTTGAAGGACAATAATATATTGTTTGATCATTTAAAAAATCTTATTAATGTTGTCACTGTTAGATATAACAATGAACAAATCTTATCTTTTTATATGTCATCTAAGAAAGATGATTTGGCTTACAGTGGTTAAATTCATCTACAGCGGTAGATGATGGGTTGAAAATGGAATACCTATGGTAAGTGGCTGACCTGGGTTAATGTAAGATAAGTTTAGTTTGAGAAAGCATATTCTTATTGTCTCTGGTTTTCCTGTATTAGGTGTTAAACTTATTTTTCTCTTGTGTGTTTAAAATTTGTTTTTCTTCTTCCACTTGGTTAATTATACTCATATTTTTTACCTCTGAAGGTAAGTTCTTATAAAAATCTCTATGCCTTTCAACTCATTTATCTTAAATTTGTAATCATTAAGTTTAAACATTAATTTTAGAACTATATCTTGACTTTAGGAATTTATTATTGTTAATTGGTATTATTGGTAGCAATATTACCACAACTATTTCTAGTGATAGTTCACACTTATATAATGATATATAGCATATAAAAAGGCTTCCCATGCAATGGTTCTATCAGGTAGGTAGTAAAAGTATTATCCTTTTTTACAGATGAGGACATTGAGGCTCAGAGGGATTGTGGTATTTTTAGAGTCATTTGAACCTAACTGTAAGCAATGATAATGCCTATAAAACTTTAAACTTTAGCAATAATTTAATAGGAGAATGAATGTGTAAGAGAACTTTGTATACTAAAGATGCTATGGTAATATGTTTAATAATTAAAATGTTGAAACTTATTAATGAATTTTTATTTTAATACCCCAGAAGCATTCTGGTTCTGAAATATTCATTCTGTGTGTCTTAATGCAAACTTGGGGAACAAGGTTTTTATGCAGATGGTCTTGGATACTTCTCAACCAGAGATGTTCTGGTAAATGTTTAACAACTCACTCCCCAGAGAGAAAATGTATGCAAGAACCTTTTTTTTTTTTTTTTTTTTTTTTTTTTTTTTTTTTTACTTAGTATTTTTTTCTTTTCTTGCAATTAAATGGAATTTATCTATTTTTCTAAGATTTTGAGTTGCACATTTTTCTCCTGCCTCCTTTCCCTCTTCCTTAAGACAATTTGATTTAGGTTATACATGTACAGTCATGTGAAACATTTCCACCTTGGCAAGACCTTGAATTTAATTTTCATTTTTAATATTTTCTTCATTTAAACTTTTGAAAATTTAGACAAATAACAAAACAGTAAATGGAATGAGGATTTATAGTATTGGTTGATTTCAGAAATGTAAATATTCATACTGAAAATTTAATTTCTGCTAGAATCAATGCAAGCCAGCTCTAGCAAACCAATGCAATGTCATGTCCTAAGGTTGTGAGAATCCTTGTAGTTCTGGGACCTTGAGAGAGTCCAAGAAGTCTGAATCTAATCTAAAGATTTAGGAATACAAGTAATTTATGAAATCTTATGTCCTTGGCACAAGACTGCTCTCAGAATAGCTATTGGGTCTCTTGGTAGGTTGTCTAGGACCATTAGCTTTCTGAAATTTTTGAATTGGTTTGAGATTGTCTGAAAGAATTGATAGTGACAACATTCTCTAATCAGTGAGTTTGAATATTTCATTTTTAGCACTTAGATGAAATATATTAGAACAAGTATAGAAAGAAGGATGAATATTAGGGTTCTTAAGCTAGTTTAGTAGTATAGCTAACAAGTTTTTGCATGGAAAACCTCTAATATTTTTTAGCAGAAAACAATTTGCCACTGGTTGGGAATTTATATTTGTACATAAATAAGTACAAAAAGTTTGTAGGGATCCTCCAGAGGGGGGAACTAAGCAAGCTGAATAGTTATCTTCTTTTCTCTCTTTTAATGGTAGTGTTTATCTTTTTTTTTTTTTTTTTAATTTATTTATTTTTTTAGCTATTTCAGTGTAATTGATTTCTTTGGAAATCCTATGTGTTTTTGTTTTAAATACACTTAAAAACATTAGTCTGAGAAGGGATCCCTATATTTTCCTCAGACTTTCAAAAGGGTTCATGAGCCACAAAAAAATCTAAGAACTACTCGTCCCACCTTTTTTTCTTGCTCTGTATCCTAGATGGTTATTCTGTCTTTTTTTCCCCAGTAGTTTTTTATTTCCAAATACATATAAAGATAGTTTTCAACATTCATTTTTTTAAAACTTTGTGTTCTAAATTTTTCTCTGCCCCTCCCTTACCTCCCCTATCCTCAAGACAGCAAGTAATCTGATATAGGTTAAATATGTGCAATCATTTTAAACATACTTCTATATTAGTCATGTTGTACAAGAAAAATCAGAGCAGAAGGGGGAAAAGAACCTCATGATCTTGTTTTTTCTTAGTTCTCTATGTATAAAATGTAGTTTGAAAGTATAGTTTCATCTTGATATAGTATATAATATATGTTTATATATTACACACACATATATTTTACTTTTTTACCTTTCTAGAGTTTGAGATAAATATACATCATTCATTAGGTGGCTTGAATTATGATATGATTATGTGTTTGTTTGGCTCTATTAACTTTTTTTTCCCCCTATTCTCTTTTAAAACAAAAATAGACTTCCTGAGCCCAGACCTCCAGAAGTCATAATGTGTGCCTTTTTTCTGGAGAGGTGAATGATACTGAAGAAAAATGGCTGACAGAGGTGGGAGGACCATTCCAGGACAAGTATATATTGAAGTGGAATATGATTATGAATATGAAGCAAAGGACAAAAAGATTGTAATAAAACAAGGAGAGCGGTATATTTTGGTGAAAAAGACAAATGATGACTGGTGGCAAGTCAAACCAGATGAGAATTCCAAGGCTTTTTATGTTCCAGCACAGTATGTTAAGGAAATAGGTCGCAAAGCATTAATGCCACCTGTTAAACCTACAGTTGGACTACTAAATAATTCCACAAAAATAATTCAGAGATCTACAGAAAATGTGAATAAATCACCTGAGCTTTCAAGTTTTGGAAAGTCATCATCTATTCAAATAACAGGTCTTGTTCGTGATGCTAATCAGAATTTTGGACCAAATAGTAGCTCAGGTCAGACTGTCCTAAACCTAGATCTTGTCCCCAACAATGGAAGATTTAACAGTGATTCACAGTCTCCTAAAGTTTCCAGCCAGAGTAGGACGCACTTATTTGGTCACTTTTCAGCTTCAGAGTTTATTGACATAGAGAAAACCAGCTTTTCTCATGAACAGTCCTGTGATTCAGCTGGTGAAGGTTCAGAAAGGATTCATCAAGATTCCGAATCTGGTGATGAGCTGAGCAGTAGTTCTACTGAGCAGATACGGGTAAGCTTGAAATCACATCTGATGAAATAGCATCTCTGCTCCCTTGTTTGTTTAAATATCTTTATCAGGAGATTAAGGAGAATTTGAAATTCTTGTTATGTTCAGCTTCATGTGAATTGTGTTCTGGCTTAAGAACTAGCAAAATGGGTAAGCTTTGTGGTTAAGAGAATTGGATAACCATTAAATACCTTTAGATAAAACCATAGACCTTATAGAAATATTGGGCTTTTACAGAAAGGACTTATTTAGTTTACCTGTTGCAAATATCTTTTTCAGTAAAATCAACCTGACTTTATAATGTAGGTCATTTTGAATTGTTTCAGGCAAGTAAAATTAATTATGGAGCTCCTTAGGGTTGTTACCTCATTTTTCAGTTATGTTCTTTTAAATCTGTTGTTCAAAAATTCAAACCTTTTACTTGCTCTTTCTACGTTAAGTAGCAGTCTATTGATAGATAGGTATTTAATATTACTTCGTACAACAAATAGACTGAAGGAATATTTAGTTGAATTTTATTAAGATTAATATCTTTGGAGAGTTTAAAAAATATCAGACCTTGTTTAATTTTCTTTTGAGACTTGAATGCACATGAGTCATGTGTATATGTTTGTGTGTGTGGTTATGTGAGTATACACTTAGAATATTTATAGTAGATGATTTGACTTCTTATGTCACTGAAATTGAAATTAAAATGAGTTTCTTCAACTCCCTTTCTGTGTTCTTGAACCCTTATAAGCATCTTCACCAAAGAGATCTATTTTTCTCTTAGTTAAATCTCTGCCTATAATTTTGATCATAATTCCTCCTGCTTCTCTAGAATTTGGTCCCAATAGTCATTTCTTTTTAGCTGTTTGGAGTACTCAGAGAGATTGAGTGACTTATCCAAGATGTGACAGAGATGGAGCTAGAACCCAGGTCTTCCTAACTTTGAGATCAGCTCTAACCATTGCACTATTCTTCTCTCTAGAAGAATATTGATATTAAAGATGAGTTTTTGTTTCAGGAATAGTAAGGCTTGGGATCATTTACATCATTGTGAAATTTCTTAGATGCATTTCAGACTGCTTTCTTCCTGTTCAATTTTGGGCCCAAATCATTATCTAGCTGCAATATTTTTCCAAATTGTATGTATCGATGGACTGCCTCTGTGAATTGTTTGCATCATATGCACTTTATACATATGTTAAATTTGAATTTTGTTGAATGATATAGGGAGAATTCATACCTTGGGTAGAGGTTTGGATTCAATAGTCTCTGAAGGCTCCAAGATTCTCATCTGTGAGAACCCCAGGTCGGTTTTGTTTTCTGACATATTTGTTGCTACTTTGGAACAAAAAAGATATTTATACCATATCCACTGGTTTTCTGAAACTCTGTAATGGTTTCTTAGATTTTGTGTATTATTTTAATCTCTGTAGTTTAAGCTCTGTTGTTTTTGAAATATTGGATATTGGAGCATATTCATTAACACAGATATTACTATGCAATTGCATTGTATATTTTAGAATTTTCAATATTCTGTGGAGTTAGCTATTTGGAAAAAACCACTGTATCATTTGTTAAATATTTGATTGTTTAGAATTTATATTTAGAAATGTTTTGGCACATTTTTAAAAATTTTATAATTATAAATTTTTTTGACAGTATATATGCATGAGTAATTTTTTTATAACATTATCCCTTGTATTCATTTTTCCAAATTTTCCCCTCCCTCCCCTAGATGACAGGCAATCCCATACATTTTACATGTTTTACAGTATAACCTAGATACAATATATGTGTGTAAATCCAATTTTCTTGTTGCACATTAAGTATTGGTTTCTGAAGGTATAAGTAACCTGGGTAGATAGACAGTAGTGCTAATATTTTACATTCAGTTCCCAGTGTTCCTTCTCTGGGTGTAGTTGTTTCTGTCCATCATTGATCAGCTGGAAGTGAGTTGGATATTCTTTATGTTGAAGATATCCACTTCCATCAGAATACATCTTCATACAGTATTGTTGTTGAAGTGTATAGTGATCTTCTGATTCTGCTCATTTCACTCAGCATCAGTTCATGCAAGTCTCTTCAAGCCTTTCTGAATTCATCCTGCTGGTCATTTCTTACAGAGCAATAATATTCCATAACATTCATATACCACAATTTACCCAACAATTCTCCAATTGATGGACATCCATTCATTTTCCAGTTTCTGGCCACTACAAAAAGAGCTGCCACAAACATTTTGGCACACACAGGTCCCTTTCCCCTCTTTAGTATTTCTTTGGGATATAAGCCCAATAGTAGCACTGCTGGATCAAAGGGTATGCACATTTTGATAACTTTTTGGGCATAATTCCAGATTGCTCTCCAGAATGGCCGGATTCTTTCACAACTCCACCAACAATGTATTAGTGTCCCAGTTTTCCCACATCCCCTCCAACATTCATCATTATTTGTTCCTGTCATCTTAGCCAATCTGACAGGTGTGTAGTGATATCTCAGAGTTGTCTTAATTTTCATTTCTCTGATTAGTAGTGATTTGGAACACTTTCATATGAGTGGATATAGTTTCAATTTCATTATCTGAGAAATGCCTGTTCATATCCTTTGACCATTTAGCAATTGGAGAATGGATTGATTTCTTATAAATTAGGATCAATTCTCTATATATTTTGGAAATGAGACCTTTATCAGAACCTTTAACTGTAAAAATATTTTCCCAATTTGTTACTTCCCTTCTAATCTTGTTTGCATTAGTATTGTTTGTACAGAAACTTCTTAGTTTGATGTAATCAAAATCTTCTATTTTGTGATCAATAATGATCTCTAGTTCTCCTCTAGTCATAAATTCCTTCCTCCTCCACAGGTCTGAGAGGTAGACTATCCTCTGTTCCTCTAATCTATTTATGATCTCATTCTTTATTTGGCACATTATTTTGTGTTATTGTAAAAACATAGTCAAGTCCTTACTTTGATATTCTATATAATATAATTTTTTACTGTTTTCATAGAATTGTTTCATTTTTATCATCTTTCACCTGAGAGACTGAATACTAATGCGTTAGTATGCATAAATTCTATTTAAGTAACTCTTTAGTATACATATTAGCTACTTTGTTATAATTTCTTAGAAGCTTATTGAAAGATTTAAATTCTACATAATTTCTACATAAAGTTGTGCTTTAATTTTAATCATCTTAATTAGAAGTTGTATCAGCTTTGTGAAAGTTTTTAGATATCTTTCACAAGTAGAAAAATTTAGAAATGGGTTACTTAGATTAGAAAAAATGGGTTACTTTAATGACTTTACATGAAAAATTCACCAAGAATATTTCTTTTGCTTTTCTTTCTTGATAAGAATTTGCTCATTTAAGTAGCCATAACAGAAACAATAGATGGTAGTACATGTTTACATATTTGTTTTGAAAAATCCATCTATGTATATATGTATAATCCGTATGTTATATGTAGGTGTAGAAAGTTTCAATTCAGAATAGCTACTTTAATAATTTAATTAAAGTAAACCTAGAATAGCATTTCCATAACTAATTTGGCTGTGAGACATTATTGAGTTTGAAACGTCTTGAGAAAACTCAGAATTCCTAATCTAGAGAATGGGGGACATATGAGAACAATGGACATAAGATTCAGAAGTATTATATTCGGGAATAAATGGGTAGTGGGGAAATTTCAGAGCAAAATACAAGAAGTATTAAGTCTATAATTATGTTGGAGAAAAGTTTGCTATAGAGAAGTTTTTTATATCTATACGGCACATAATTTTGTATATAATATTTTGGAATAAAATATTGCTAAGTATCTTTTTCTCATCTCTGCATATCATGCACAGAAATAAATTTCACATATGTTACTTCGTTGAAATATAAAATGAACAAAAATATATTTGCTTGGTTTGGGAATTGGCTTTGTTGTGTTCATTTTGTTAAAGAAAAAATTAAATTTTTTTTATTTACTCTAACTTGATATTTATCTACTTTCTCCTTATCTTAGCTTCATTGCCATCTTATTATCAGTTTCTCCCACTCACAGTAATAATTGAAGGGGAATCTAGGTGGCACAGTGAATAGAATACTATCCCTGAAATCAGGAGGATCTGAGTTCAAATCTGACCTCAGACACTTAACACATCCTAGCTTTGTGATCCTAGGCAAGTCACTTAACTCCAATTGCCTCAGCAAAAAAAAAAAAAAAAAAAAAAAGATGTTCCATTTGAGCTTGTGATATACTAGTATTCAAATCTATAATCCTAGCAAGTAGCTGATTACATTATCTACTTGTTCTTCGAGTAATGAAAATATGATAAAATATTTGCTCTACTTTTATATTTGTGTGACATTCTTTCATATTTTCCTTTTCATTAAGATACCTAAAATGACTAAAAAGCAATTGCTTTAAAAAATAAAATTTATGAAATTCTCAAGAACTTTATTAGTTTCTTTTTGTTTTAAGAGAGATTGATATCTTTTTTGTATGATTTAGTACATATAAAACTGACATTCTCACAAGTTTTCCTCTTTTGTTAAAGTGTTATAGAAATGTACATAGTACAATTATCTTTGAGTTTTGTCTTGCTTGCTTTAGAGTAAAAATAGGACTTGTATAGTGAATATTCTTCCATCTAGTATAAGAGGATATAGTAAAATAAATATCTTATGAAAGATTTTAAGTTTTTGTTTTCTCTTACTTTGTAACATTAGCTAATACTAGTTCTAATAGAAGTGGAAGTGTGAAAGTACAAAATTGCTTCAAAAACACTAGTTGATTGTCACCTTTAACTTTATTTCATATATAAGCATGTGTTCTAACATGTGGAAGCTCTCACATAAGTTCATCAAATGTTCTTGGTTTAAAAATTTATAGATTGGGGGCAGCTAGTTGGTATAGTAGATAGAGTACCAGCCCTGAAGTCAGGAGGACCTGAGTTCAAATGTGGTTTCAGACACTTAACACTTCGTAGCTGTGTGACCCTGGGCAAGTCAATTAACTGCAATTGTCTCAGTCCTTCTCCCCCCGCCCCCCAAATGTGTAGGCTTCTAGCTCATATTTCTAAGGTAATTTTATAAATGTTCTAATACTTGTAGAGGAAATGCTGATGCTTATAGATATAAATTAAGCTGCTGTTTTGCTTAAGGGAAAGAATAAATTGAGGGAGTCAGAAACAGGGCTAAGAGAGTATTGATAGTCTATGTAGAAAATAATAAATCCACTATTGTTTGCTGATTTAAAACAGAATCAATCCACTATTGTTTGCTGATTTAAAACAGAATTTAATAAAGTCTCTCATTCCTCTCATTCTTATTTCAAGATTATTCACCATTTCTTGAAAGAAATAACTATTCAAAAGCCTCTAGTCATACATATTAGGTGATGCCTAAAACATTAACTTACAAAAGGGGTTTATCAATGTGTTATAGGAAGGCTAATGTGGAATTCAAATTTAAAAGGAATTTCCTGTGATTGGTTAAGATACTTTATATGCCTCTACTACAGTTTCTAGGAAGAGGTCGGTATCTACTCAAAAGAGTTTGCCTTAACCATTGACATAGGAAAGATCAAATGAGTAAAGAAGTCTGTTGCTCGTATTAGAACATATGTGTGCGGCATGGACATTGTAGTTATTGGAGTTGGATCTAGAATTAAACTGGTAACGGAGAGTGAGCTAAAGCATCCTCAGGAAATTGGCCCCAACTTTCTCCCAGAAATATTTTTTTAGTTGATTATGTGACAGTGAGACAGGGAACTGTGTCTGAAAAATTGGAAATGATTACCACATACAAATCAATGGAGAAGCAAGTGTGAGCAAGCTGCAACTTCTATCCAATGGAGTTCTTTGAAGAGGAACAGAATGTCATTAGGCTAGCAAATGATGGGAAAAGAAGGTGGACTGGCCATGTGCCAATGTGAAGAATGACAGGATATCATCTGGGTGCCCCAGGAAGACTCGAAGTCAGGAGGAAGCAAGAAAGACTTCCAGCATGTTGGGTGGATTCCCAAGATGTGGGATGGATAGTTTGGATGGATTGTGGTCTACTCTGTTGCAGGATTATCCAGACTGATGAAATCACAAATGTATTTGAGAATTGAATCTTACAGATCCATGGGAAAGATCTTAGAATTATAAGTTTAGAATTGTAAGGGACTTAGAGATCTCCTTACACATTCAGATGCTGAGTCCTAGAGAGGGTAACTGCACACGGTCCTCCAAGAAGTAAGTAATTAGCAGTATCACCAAGACCGAGTAACTTCTCACCATACTGTGCATTCTTGTGTGAGAACATTGATAAAGTAGAAAGTGTTGAAAGAGGGCATCATGGATGATGAGTAATCTTGCAGCCTTGATGTATGAAGCCAGGTTGGAAGAATTGGAGACTAGCTTTTCTAACATGTTTCATTTTCTTCATTCTCTATTTCCTAGGAAGAGAAGGCTTGGGAGTGGAGCATTCTGGAAATCATAGCTGTCTTCATAGTCATTGAAAGACTGTGGAAGAGGGATGAGACTTATTCTTGGCTCTGAAAAGCAGAGCTGGGAGCACTATGTGCTGGATGAGACCATCTTTTTTTTCTTTTTAGGTGTTGTTGGACCAGGTAGTTGCTGAGATTGCCTGGAGTAGTCTGTAATTCTCATTCTTATTTTTAGCCATTTGAAACGCTAGCTTTTCATTTTATGCTGCCATATTGAATTCTTTTTTCATCTAGTGTGAAGACTGATACCTGGATACCTTAGAATCAGCCAGAGTCAGGATAAGCAAAAGTCTTATGTCTGTATTCTTGGTCTTTAGGGGTAGAAGTGAAGGGAATGGGCACAAGCTCTCCACTACCTCCTTTCTCTTCATCCACAGCAAAAGTGACTCTGGCTTGTCTTACTCCACCCCCTAATCCCTCCTACAATTATCTGTATACACCAAAAGACGGAGCCAGCACAGAATAGTAGGAAGGGCCATTTTCCAAGCATAAGCTATTAGAGTATTGTCCAATGGGTAAATTAGTCTTAAGTGCTTGGTTGTCTGATTCCAGCGCACCTATTCAGAGTTTCAGTACTGTACAATCTAGATTGGAGACAAAGCCATAGGTAGACATATTCCTTAACTAACCTTGTGTTTTTGTAGTTATAGAAGGATAGGGGTTTGCTTCTTTTTTTTTTTTTTTTTTTTTTTTTCTTTTGGTAGGGGATGGATTTAAGTTTATTAACGTTGTCCTAAATTGTTTGTTCTCAGAGCCTATCACATTATATCAGGCATCTTAAATCAATAGATTTATTTATTTTAGAAAAGTTTTACCATGTCTTTACTTTTAGAATGTAGGTATTTTCTAATTTATGTTCTCCATTAAGAGAACCCTCTTTTTATAACAAAGAAAAATAGTTAAGCAAAATCAACTGACAGTGTCCATGTAGCAATGAAAAGTAGCACCCTTATTTCTGTAATACGGAAGTAGTTATGATTCATCATCTGACTTTTAATTACAACTTTATTTATTTATTGGTTTTTCTTCTTTTAAATTAAAGCTTTTTATTTACAAAACATATGCATAAATAATTTTTCAACATTGACCCTTGCAAAGCCCCTTCTTCATCCTACCCTCTCCCCTAAATGGCAGGTGTCCAATACATGTTAAATATGTTAAAATACATGTTAAATACAATATATGTATACTATTTATACGGATATCTTGCAGCACAAGAAAAATCTGATCAAGAAAGGAAAAAATTGGGAAAGAAAACAAAATACAAGCAAACAACAACTGAAAAAGTGAGAATGCTATGTACAACTTTATTTTTTAAAGTTTCATGGTATAGTTAGTAGTACTAGACTTAGAAGACTTTTTCTAGGCTTGGCTCTACTTACCAACCTAATCTTAGACCAAATTACTTAAATTCTTTGGACTTCAGTTTAGCCATCTGGAAAAATTAAAAAATAATACTTGTCCAATATGTACAGGTGAGATGAGTAAGCTTGTTGGGAGCAATTGGAATGTAATTCAAAGCCCCAATTAGATCCATCTGCATTCTGCTTTACTCTGTGCACTTTGATGAATTTCCTGTCAGGGAGGTTCCTATCACTCTCTGCTTAAGGTTTGACTGTTAGCTTCCCCTTTCCTTCCTAGGAAATTAACTCACTGTCAGCAAACTATTCTTTCCCCAAACCTTTTTGGAATTGCTGTAAAGTACTCTTAGGTTTTTATATGAAAACAAAAAACAACTTTTGTTGGGGACTCCTGGTCTATGTAGACTTTTAAAAATGTATTAAAGTAACTAGCTTTTCTAACATGTTTCATTTTCTTCATTCTCTATTTTCTTGCTTTGAATAATTAATTTTTATTTTGGTGAAATAAAATCTGATGGATTCCTTTAATATCTAAATTCCAGATGATTTGATTTTTTTGAATCTTATTATGATTGGAATTTTTCTTTTATCTTTTTAAGAGTGTATGTTGCACTTAATTTTTTAAAAAATAGACAAGTCACCAACAATTGATAATCTTGAAACTAGATGTTGCTAATTCAGCTTTAATATATTTGTGTTAGATAGATACATACGCAACACTCAGGCTAGGGGATACATTAAGACCTAATTATTTTCATAGAACTATGATAGGCATGTTGCTTTGACATCTTGTTATAACAGTTTACAGTTATATTTCAAATTTAATTACATTGTCCCTCTTTTTGAATATTTTGAAGGATAATTTATGCTCCTTGAGGAGCAACTGAATATTGTTAAAATTCTAAAGCAGTTAGTTGTCTCCCATTTTTGAGTTCCAACATTTTTCTTGATGTGTGTGAACATTTATATAACGCTGAAGAACTTTTCCTCAGCTCTTTGAGGCTAGATAGTACATATATTTTTCTAGTTGAAGATATTGAGACCAGAGTAGGTTAAGGATCATGCCTAAGATGGCAGTATGTTTTAAAAATATATTTAACTTTTTCAATATATTTCCAAGGCATTTATCTTATTTTCAATATATTTAACTTATCAACAACTTTGAAAATTCTCAAATGTCATTTTTTTTTTCCTAATTGTGTCACTTCAACAAAAATTAAACAAAGCATAATAAATATGTTGGAACAAGAGCTCCTACCCTCAAGAGATTATAACCTGGATGGAAATTGACAATTTATATAGCATAGATCCAGATGTTTGCAAAGACAAACTGAAATAAAAATGGATCCCAGGAAACCATACTGACTTAGAAAATCCCAGATTAACATTATCTATATTATAGGGTATTTTATTTATTTTGTTAAACATTTCCCAATTATTATTATTATTATTACTATTATTTATTTATTTATTTATCTATCTATCTATTTATATATTCATTCATTCATTCAGTCATTTATTTATTCATTCATTCATTCATTCATTTATTTTTATTTATTTATTTATTTATTGATTGATTGATTGATTGATTGATTGCATTTGGGACTAGGTAACTTGCCCAGGATCACACAGTTAGTAAAATATTGACTGTGGGTTTGAACTCAGATCCTCCTGCCTCCAGGCCCATGCTGTATCCATTGCATCACCTAGCTATACCCTCCACTTATGTTTTAATCTGGTTCTGACTTTACTTATCTAGACCAGGAATTTGATACTCGTACTCTGTCATACACTGTCATTCAGTCCTCACAATGCTGAGGAAAGAACTATGTTCATTATCTTTGCTTTACAGATGAAGGATCACATTATTAAAAGATTTCTTGTAGTTGTGAAGCTAGTCTCAGGCTTCACTCCTGGGTCTCCTCTGACTCCTGTTCCAAGTCCAGTGTTCTTTCTACCACACCAGCCTGTTTTAGAACATCATGCAGAACCAGGAGGGTGACTGTGAGACAAAAGGAAACGATCTGGGGGTCTTGTACATCTATGCCACCCAAGGGGGAGTAAGCCGGCCTGAACTGGCCAGTGAGGCACCCTGTGGGGCGAGAAGTGCTGGACAAGTGTCAAACCTCATCCCCTTTAACCTAGCCCAGGACCCTGAATCCAGAAGTCCTCACAGAACACTAGCAGGGTGCTCCTGATGGAGAAGAGGCCTGTGTTCTGTGCTGATCACCTGCTCATCCTTGGGCAAGTAAGTGCAGGCTTTTTGGGAGTGGCAGCACCTCCCAGACCACAGGTTTAGCTTCTAACTCAGTCAACCCCAGGAACCTTCATTGGGGAGATGCAGCCTGGATACTGTTTCTGGGCCTGGCACAGCCCCTGCTTCCTTAGTAAGTGTGGCTATGAAGAACCAGAAAAGGAAATTCTCTCTACCACTCTTTGGCTTTTGGTAACTATATCTCAACATCAGAAGTGGATATGATTTTATTAGTGGAAATAATGTTACAGAAGGGGTATTAGCAATTTTTTGAGAGAGGAGAGCATTGAAGATACAACTGGAATCTTTTGCATTCCTTGTCTCTCTCAGTAGGATATGAGTTCCCTGAGAGCAGATATTCTCTTATTTTTCTATTTGTTTCCCCAATGCATAGCACAGGACTTTTCATATGGCAAATGCTTCAGTGCTTTTTCATTCATTCACTCATGTGAAATTTTTTTTTTTTAATTTTTTATTTTATTTTATAATTATAACATTTTTTGACAGTACATATGCATGGGTAATTTTTTACAACATTATCCCTTGCACTTACTTCTATTCAGATTTTTTCCCTTCCTCCCCCAACCCCCTCCCCCAGATGGCAAGCAGTCTTATATATGTTAAATATGTTACAGTATATTCTAGATACAATATATGTGTGTAGAACCGAATTTTTTGTTGCACAGGAAGAATTGGATTCAGAAGGTAAAAATAACAGTTTACATTCATTTCCCAGTGTTCCTTTTCTGGATGTAGCTGGTTCTGTCCATCATTAATCAATTGGAATTGGATTAGTTCTTCTCTATGTTGAAGAAATCCACTTCCATCAGCATACATCCTCGTACAGTATCATTGTTGAAGTGTATAATGATCTTCTGGTTCTGCTCGTTTCACTCAGCATCAGTTGATGTAAGTCTCTCCAAGCCTCTCTGTATTTCTCCTGTTGGTCGTTTCTTATAGAACAATAATATTCCATAACATTCATATACCATAGTTTACCCAACCATTCTCCAATTGATGGACATCCATTCATCTTCCAGCTTCTAGCCACTATGAAAAGGGCTGCCACAAACATTTTGGCACATACAGGACCCTTTCCCTTCTCTAGTAGTTCCTTGGGGTATAAGCCCAGTAGTAGTATGGCTGGGTCAAAGGGTATGCACATTTTGATAACTTTTTGGGCATAATTCCAGATTGCTCTCCAGAATGGTTGGATTCTTTCACAACTCCACCAACAATGCATCAGTGTCCCAGTTTTCCCACAGCCCCTCCAACATTCATCGTTATTTGTTCCTGTCATCTTAGCCAATCTGACAGGTGTGTAATGATACCTCAGAGTTGTCTTAATTTGCATTTCTCTGATCAATAGTGATTTGGAACACTCTTTCATATGAGTGGAAATAGTTTTAATTTCATCATCTGAAAATTGTCTGTTCATATCCTTTGACCATTTATCAATTGGAGAATGGCTTGATTTCTTATAAATTAAAGTCAATTCTCTGTATATTTTGGAGATGAGGCCTTTATCAGAACCTTTAACTGTAAAAATTTTTTCCCAATTTGTTACTTCCCTTCTAACCTTGTTTGCATTAGTTTTGTTTGTGCAGAAACTTTTTAATTTGGTGTAATCAAAATGTTCTATTTTGTGATCAATAATGGTCTCTAGTTCTCCCTTGGACACAAACTCCTTCCTCCTCCACAAGTCTGAGAGGTAAACCATCCCATGTTCCTCCAATTTATTTATGATTTCGTTCTTTATGCCTAAATCTTGGACCCATTTTGATCTAATCTTAGTATGTGGTGTTAAATGTGGGTCCATGCCTAGTTTCTGCCATACTAATTTCCAGTTTTCCCAGCAGTTTTTGTCAAATAATGAATTCTTATCCCAAAATTTGGGATCTTTGGGTTTGTCAAAGATTAGATTGCTATTTTTATTCACTATCTTGTCCTGTGAACCTAACCTATGCCACTGATCAACTAGTCTATTTCTTAGCCAATACCAAATGGTTTTGGTGACTGTTGCTTTATAATATAGCTTTAAATCAGGTACACTTAGACCACCTTCCTCTGACTTTTTTTTCATTAGTTCCCTTGCAATTCTCGACCTTTTATTCTTCCATATGAATTTTGTTGTTATTTTTTCTAGGTCATTAAAATAGTTTCTTGGGAGTCTGATTGGTATAGCACTAAATAAATAGATTAGTTTGGGGAGTATTGTCATCTTTATTATATTCGCTCGGCCTATCCAAGAACATTGAATGTCTTTCCAATTATTTAAATCTGACTTTATTTTTGTGGCAAGTGTTTTGTAATTTTGCTCATATAATTCCTGACTCTCCTTTGGTAGATATATTCCCAAATATTTGATACTATCGACTGTTATTTTGAATGGAATTTCTCTTTGTATCTCTTGCTGTTGGATTGTGTTGGTAATGTATAAAAATCCTGAAGATTTATGTGGATTTATTTTGTATCCTGCGACTTTGCTAAAATTCTGAATTATTTCTAATAGCTTTTTAGCAGAGTCTTTGGGGTTCTCTAAGTATACCATCATGTCATCTGCGAAAAGTGACAATTTGATTTCTTCATTTCCTACTCTAATTCCTTGGATCTCTTTCTCGGCTCTTATTGCCAAGGCTAGAGTTTCTAGTACTATATTGAATAGTAATGGTGATAGTGGGCAACCTTGTTTCACTCCTGATCTTACAGGGAAAGGTTCTAGTTTATCACCATTACATATGATGTTTACTGAAGGTTTTAAATATATGCTCCTTATTATTTTAAGGAATAGTCCATTTATTCCTATACTCTCAAGCGTTTTTAGTAGGAATGGATGTTGGATTTTATCAAATGCCTTTTCTGCATCTATTGAGATGATCATATGGTTTTTATTAATTTGATTATTAATATGGTCAATTATACTAATAGTTTTCCTAATATTAAACCAGCCCTGCATTCCTGGTATAAATCCCACTTGGTCATAGTGTATTATCCTGGGGATGATTTTCTGAAGTCTATTTGCTAATATCTTATTTAAGATTTTAGCATCAATATTCATTAAGGAAATTGGTCTATAGTTTTCTTTCTCAGTTTTTGATCTACCTGGTTTAGGTATCAGTACCATGTCTGTGTCATAGAAGGAATTTGGTAGGACTCCTTCAATCCCTATTTTTTCAAATAGTTTACATAGCATTGGAGTTAGTTGTTCTTTAAATGTTTGGTAGAATTCACCTGTAAATCCATCTGGTCCTGGGGACTTTTTCTTAGGAAGTTGGTTAATCGCTTGGTCTATTTCTTTTTCTGAGATGGGACTATTTAGACTACTTACTTCTTCCTCTGTTAATCTGGGCAAGCTATATTTTTGAAGGTATTCTTCCATTTCATTTAAGTTATCGAATTTATCGGCATAAAGTTGAGCAAAGTAGCTCCTAACTATTGTTCTAATTTCCTCTTCATTAGTGGTGAGTTCACCCTTTTCATTTTCAAGACTATCAATTTGCTTTTTCTCTTTCCTTTTTTTAATCAGGTTTACTAAGGGTTTGTCTATTTTGTTGGTTTTTTCATAAAACCAACTCTTAGTTTTATTAATTAATTCAATAGTTTTTTTACTTTCAATTTTATTAATCTCACCTTTTATTTTTTGAATTTCAAGTTTTGTGTTTGTCTGGGGGTTTTTAATTTGTTCCTTTTCTAGCAATTTTAGTTGTAATCCCAATTCGTTGGCCCTCTCTTTCTCTATTTTATGCAGGTAGGCCTGTAGAGATATAAAACTTCCCCTTATTACTGCTTTGGCTGTATCCCACACATTTTGGTACACTCATGTGAAATTGACAGGTCTTCTCAGTGATTGGAGTCGGAAGTGAGGGAGAAGGAAGGATTTGGACTGTTTTTGATATATAGGAAGGGAAAATTTTGAGGGAAAATTAATTTAAAGATTAAAAAATATAGGTCTCTTACATTGAATTGTGGTAAGAAATAGCTACAGATCTTACCTATCCATTTTACTATATTGTTCAATTAGATCTTCTGACAGCTATCAAAGTTTGTGCTTTGACTTATTAAAAATACTTCTATTTGATCTTTACTGTGAGATGTTCTACTGATTTAAAGAAATTTAAAGTATTTAATAGGGGAGATTAAAAAGCTTGGGGGAAATTATTCAACAATATGCAGACAGCTGGGGAGAGACTCTTTCTAAATAATTCTTTTCTTTAGTAGGAAAGATTTTCTAATTGACTTGTAGTGGGAAATGTTTTCCTTGATCTCTTACATGAAAAATCTTGAAGTGTCAATGTATTGTATTACAGTTTACCTGTGACCATACAACATCAATTACTTTGTGATTGTAGAAAGAATATCTTCAAAAACATTTAAATTTTCTATGTAATATTTTCTAGGAATTATTAAACAAAAGAAAGGGAAAAAAAGATTCTTGGCACCTTGGTAATTATTTCTTAGCCTGCTGGGTCATATTTTGTGTGAAAAAAATTTTTAATGGTTTTGTAAAGTCATTGAGAATAAGGATTTCATATTTTTATGTCTTAGCACAGTGTTTTCCAAATTGCTAATTTTGTTGATAAATTTCAAGTACAATGATGGTTAATATTGAACCAAGTTCTCTAACTGTCCTTTAAAATATTTTTTAAAAATCTGTCTTTTATGCTATACTTTCTCTGTTGTAACAGTTATTATTCAGCATTTAGTTAACTAATTTATTTTTGAAACAACTAGGGTTAAGTGATTTGAACTTAGGTCCTCCTAACTTCAGGGCCAGTGCTCTCTACTCACTGCACCATCTAGCTATCCTCCTATATTTTTAAAAATTATATCACTTAAGTTGATAAGCCTAAGTACTGTATATCCTTTATTATTCTGAATGATGCTGGATTATACCTCTTTAAGTTTGACCAACCAAAAAATTCTGAATTCATCTGATTGTTTTATCATCTTGCATATAGATCTTTTCCACAAGAATTTTGTAGTTGGTCATTCATTTCAGTCTAGTATGTCTCTTTGTGACTTCAATTGAGGTTTTTTTTTGGCAAGGATACTGGACTATTTTGCCATTTCCTCCTCCAGTTCATTTTACAGATACAGGCTTTATTGACTTGCCCAGGATCATGTAACTAGAAAGTACCTGAGGCCAGATTTGAACTTAGAAAGATTTGATTTCCTGACTCTAGGCCCAATGCTTTATCCATTGTGCCAGCTGCCTACCTTTCCACAAGAAAAACCCATTTCATAAAACAGTTGCTAAAATTATTAACAGGGTCAAAAAGTTTTGTTCTTATTTTTGATTGCTTTCATATGTCAAAAACCGGGGGGAAATAATATGCTTATGTCATTGGATTGTGAGGTAAGTACTTTGCGTACAAAGGGAGCTTTATAGTAGACTGTTATCTACCCAATGCCACTTTACAACTACAAATAATAATGAAATATAATGACCATAAGCTCTTATCTACTGATGCCTTAATTATAAATTATTTTAGTCCTTTGAGTGTAAGAGACTAATCCCTTGGGAAAGAAGGAAGAAAATAATGCTGTTTGGGAAAGAAGCATGGTGCCAAAGCAAAACTTTTGACAAATTATCCTGAGATTAGCCTCAGTTTCTTTATTTCTTTTTCTTTTTCTTTCTTTCTTTGTTTTTTTTAATAGCTTTTTATTTATAAGATATATGCATGGGTAATTTTTCAGCATTGACAATTGCAAAATCTTTTGTTCCACTTTTTCCCCTCCTTCCCCCCACCTGCTCCCCCATAAGGCAGGTTGACCAATACATGTTAAATATGTTAAAGTATATGTTAAATACAATATATGTATACATGTCCATACAGTTATTTTGCTGCACAAGAAGAATTGGACTTTGAAACAGTGTACAATTAACCTGGGAAGGAAATCAAAAATGTAGGCAGACAAAAATAGAGGGATTGGGAATTCTATGTAGTGGTTCATAGTCATCTCCCAGAGTTCTTTCACTGGGTGTAGCTGGTTCAGTTCATTACTGCTCTATTGGAATTGATTTGGTTCATCTCATTGTTGAAGAGGGCCTCATCCATCAAAATTGATCATCATATAGTATTGTTGTTGAAGTATATAATGATCTCATTTCACTCTGCATCATTTCATGTAAGTCTCTCCAGGCCTCTCTGTATTCATCTTGCTGGTCATTTCTTATAGAACAATAATCCATAACATTCATGTACCACAATTTATTCAGCCATTCTCCAATTGATGGGCATCCACTCAGTTTCCAGTTTCTTAGCCTCAGTTTCTTAAAAGTTAGTAACCTTCCTTCTTAAATTAACTCTAAATTACCCACTAGTAAATCTATTGTATTTTGTTTGCATACTCTTCCCTTGTTAGAAGATAAACTTTTTGAGGACAGGAACTATTTTTACCTTTCTTTGTATCCTCAGTACTTAAGATAGTTGCTGACTCAAAACAACCCACAAAGTAATAAATGCTTTATCATTCTAATTCCTGGTAATATATTTAGGTGTGTTGAATAGGAATGGAACTTTTTTCCTTGTGTAATAAAAATTATTTGGCTTGTTAAACTTGGTTTTTATTGTCATATTTGATATTTTGGGCCCCTTCCAAATGGAAAAATAGAATTAAAAGATCACAGAAATTGGAAGGGGATCTCAAAAACCATCTAGTACAACTAAGATCTGATTATCTTCCAGCCTTTTCTTGAAGATCTTCACTAAAGGAGAACACCCCATTTCCTAAGGCAGCCAGTCTATTTTTGGATAACTTTAATTATTAGGAATTACCAACATTAAGCCTAAATTTGCCTATTTGCAACAAGTTCTGTTCTCTGGGGCCAAACTGGTTAACCTCTTTTTGATGTGATAGCCCTTCAGATAATTTAGCATAGTTATTGTGTCCCCATCTTTTATTAGACTAAATATTTCTAGTTAGTTCAATAACAAGGATTGAGCTTTTTTTTTTTTTTAATAATAGCTTTTTATTTTCAAAACACATGCAAAGATAGTTTTCAATATTTACTCTTGCTAAACCTTGTGTGATTGAGCATATTTTGATAATGTACTAGGTGTTGACTGATGCGATGTCACCAATAACTAAGCACTTTTGAATTTAGCTCTTATAGTCAGCTATGTAGCTTTAGATTTAATTTGAGTTACAGCTTCATCATTCTTCTACCCTTAACTTAACATGACCTTTGTCTGGACTCTGGGGCAATATGACACAATTGTGAACCACAGAGTTAAGAGAATGTAAACTGTTTTGTCTAGACCAGTGGTGTCCAAAGTGGATGCGAAGGTCTTTTGTGATGTGTATGTGATCTACCATGGGATTCTTGCTGCTTTACTTTTGAAAATATTCAACATAATTCTTTCATTTCTTTTAACCCCAGGAACCTACTCAATGCTTGTTTATTCAGTTTGTGTTATAAGAAATTGGGTAGAAAGTTCTTTATTAAATCCCAAAGTTTGAAAAGTACTCAAATACAATAATCTGGATCTGGAATGGAAAAGAGTGGGATAGCTTGCTTTTGTGCAGTTGCAAAATATTTTTACTGCCCCCAAGCCTCCCGTAACAAGACAGGTCTATCTTTTCTTTTTTTAAAATAAATTTTTATTGATAATTTTTTTTTTTTTTTTTATTGTTACCTGTTTCCTCTTGTGAGTGAGGCATGGAATGTAAACTGCCAGAGTGCCCCATTGTTGATATCTTATTTATTTATTTATTAATTAATACATTTGACTCAGTTCCCAGTATGTTTGAGAAATGAAGCTTTTCAGAGAAATTTTGCTTTAAAATTCTAATGATACCTTCTTAATGACAGAAGAAAGCATAGAAGACAGCCAATCAATTGGGTAGATCTCCTATGGCAAACTTCTGATAGAATCTGGATGAGAATTGTTCAAGTTAGGCAGGCATGGATGGGTTGCAGTCTGAATCATTGGGAAGAATTCCTGAATTATTAAGGTCATAGTCTACTTGAGTCCTTACAATGATATGCTCTTAAATTTACTCTGACGATTTTTAGTAGCTGATAATTTGTCCAACTCCCCCCCAAACCATAATTTATTGGGAAAGAATAATTTTGATATATGTAGAGAATGGATTTTCCATTTCCTTACCAGAAATGTAACTAAAGTTGTATGGTCATAGCCATTTCTTTTTGCTAAAGTAGTATGTTTATGAGAAGAGGGATTTTTAAAGTTTTAGGTTTTTGGTCATTGATTTATTAATAATGTATTTTGCTCTGAGTTACTGAAGAAAGTGATTATTCTGCTACAAGTTACTACTCTTAGCCAATAGGTTAAGGTGTTTGGAGATCTTGGATTTAGCAGCTCATTGATGGCATTTGTCATTGATAGAAATGAGGATAAGAGAGTCTTTTTTTCCCACAGGCATTCTTCCATGGTGATGCATGTTGGGCTGTCTTCATCTGGGTCTGAGGGCAGAGTGTAGTAGTAGATTTGTCTGGCACTTTCTACCTCTTGTCACTTTTCCCCTCAGGGTACCTTGCTACTTGAACAAATATCACTTATATCTTGTCCTAATTTTATTTTGCATCTAGGACAGGTATCAAGAGTTCCTATTTATGCCAACTGGGGGTGACAACCTTTCAAGGGTTTTCAGTAATTTGTGTTTAATTTTGATTGCAATTTTAAACTTCTATTTAAGTTGGTATATTCATTAGCAAAACATGTGAACAGAAAACATTAGTGCTATCTGTGATAAACCAGACTGTTTGTTCCTATGGGTAGCAATTACAAATATAGCTCTCTTCTATTAAAAGAAACAAGACTTCTTTATATGACTTTCAGTATGTCTAAGTGTGAATAGTAGCATAGTCTTACTCAGTGGAGAGAACATTGGGCAAGGAGTCAGGAAATCTGGATTGTATTCCAGACTTTGCCACAGACTTGCTATGTGATTATAGGAAGTCACTTAGGCTGTGTCTATTGCAGTTCAGTCAGAGTAAATGAGCCTTCCAGGCCATCTGCCTGGTACAAATTGGCAAAATGCCATATGGGCAGGAATAAACATCAAGGCAAATGGTATTTTCCTCTTTTACCAAAAGCAAATTTGGTTCTATTCATTATTGGGTCTATGGGTTATAACCAGAATGAGCCTGGGAGTATTTGAAATCAATCAGGGAGCATTTAAATTTTTTTAATGTTAAAAATTATATTTTATTTATTTTTCCCCAATTAAATTTTTAAAATAATGTTTAACTTTTATTTTTTAAAAATTTTGAGGTTCAAAATTTTTCTGTTCATTGAGCATTTTATTAAAAGTCCATGAAATAGAAACTATACTAAGTCCTGGGAGTGCCCATGAAGTCACAAATAGTTCTAAGTCCTGACTTGGGCCATCCCTTTTCAGGAGCTCTCTTCAGTATTTGTGTTGCTAAATATATTAAAAAAAAAAAAAAAAAAGTCTTTGTACTATTTACTGGGCACTCCAAAATTACTGATTTAAGTGACAGTAAATAAAAAAATTATATTTGTAATTTTGGAAATTAATTGCTTAACTTAATTAGGTAGATTTTTATTTAAGTTTACCAGAATTTACTATGTCACTTAAGGCCAACAACATTCATTTTTCTATAGTTCTTTTAGTGCAGAGATTCTTAACCTGAAGTCTTTGAATTTTAATTTTTTTCAATACTATGTTAACTGTATTTGGATATAATTCATTTCCTATATGTATTTTAAAAATGATTCTGAGAACAAGTCCCATAAGCCTAGACTTAATTGCTAAAGTCCACAAAACAAAACAAAATTAAGAATCTCTTTTTTAATGTATTTAAATTTTCTCATGTATATATCTTTTGCTTTGGTAGAAGATGGAAAGTAAACTTGTTAGATGATAGCAATTCACAATTACCTTTTAATTTAGGTTTTGTAACATTAATTTTGTTTTGGTTTTTAGAGGCAACTGACTATTTGAAGCCGTTTAGAAAATTAGTATATTAATTTGTAAGTAAGATCTTGTTTCCTAGCTTATCTTTTAAAAATTTGTCCAAGATTATTTGAATTTTATTTTATCAGCAAACTATTGTCACAATTTCATTTTCTACAATTAGAAACTCATATACTTAACTCTTGTTTAGCATTCTTTTCAAATTTGTAAAATGTAACAGAGAAATAACATATTTCAGAATCTCATAAATTGAAACTTTATTCTCTTAGGAAAACCATGGTATGCATATTTCATGTTTGTATTCTTATTAACAATAATAGTGGCTGACACACAAGTAATTAAAAGTTGCAAAGTATTTCATGTGCTTTTTTTTGGGGGGGGGGGATGAGGCAATTGGGGGTTAAGTGACTTGCCCAGGGTCACACAGCTAGGAAGTGTTAAGTGTCTGAGGCCAAATTTGAACTCAGGTCCTCCTGACTTCAGGGCTGGTGCTGTATCCACTGTGCTTGTAGATTTTTTTGTTGAATCTTATCTTGTGAGGTAGGTAACATATTACACGTATTGTTTGTTTCATTTTACAAATGAGGAAACTGAGGTTCAGAGAGATTTGTACAAACTGTGTTGAGAAGTAGGCTGAATTGGGATTTTCCTGTAGGAAATGTGGGATAATTCCACATTCTTCTATATTAGTCTGTTTTTTTTATTCTTCTTTTTTTTTTTTTTTTACAAGTATGCATAAATTTATTTTGGGTGCTCTTAAAATTACTTAGGTCCAGAAATTTAGTTGGTACCACATGATCTAAGCAAAACATGAAATAGAATAAATCAAACATTTAAACAGAGCTGAAACCAATAGCAAAATTACAGAGAAACAGGGCAGCTAGGTAGCCCAGTGGATAGAGCACCAGCCCTGAATTCAGGAGGACCTGAGTTCAAATCTGGTCTCAGACACTTAACACTTCCTAGCTGTGTGACCCTGGGCAAGTCACTTAGCCCCAGTTAGTCTGTTTTTTTTAAACCTTTTTTTTTTTTTTTTTTGAGTACTTAATATATTAAAATATGTGTTTTTACCTAAATTTAGAAAATTTAATTTCTACTATTAAATGTACAAATATGTATAAAGAGTGAATGCAGATGCACTTTCAGGTATTTAATTATGCAACTGAATGGTGTTTTACTGGGTGTTGAACCGAGTTCTCATTCAGTTCTCTGAGGGAGGGATATCTGCTCTAATAATGGCAGCAAACTAAATCACTGCATGCTTGCCTCATCAGCATGAAACTATAACTTAGTCTTGTTATCTCTGTGGTTAATTTCCTTCTTATGAGTTTTGTTTTCTTTGTTGAGCAGCAAAGAAAATTTTAATGATTTAGGTTTCATTTTAAATTATGAAGCTTCTTCAAGAAATTTTCAATGATGATTTCTTAATAGTAATTTTCTTTAGTTATACAAATCAGGATCAGAGTGTAGATTGAATTGGAAGTGAAGCACCAGAGAGGGAAGTAATTTGCCTGTGGTCACATAGCTAGTAAAGTGCCAAATAGGGCATTTGAATATAGATTTTTTTTTTCCCCCAAGTTCAGTGTTTTTTTTTTTGTTTTGTTTTGTTTTTCAGATTGTTTCCCAAAAGTTTAGAGGCAAAATTTGAACTTGCAGTCCAACTTTAAACAAGTAAAAGAAATCTGAGTTCCTCTTCCCTTTTAAGGAAACCAGAAGTGATGAAGGAATTAGCTGACATTTGCAATCATCTCTGAGGTTCCTAAAGCATTTTATATATTTATTTTTTTTTTAAAAATTCTATTTTAAAAAATCTATTATTACCTTTATTTCCAAAATAATCAGTAACTTTTTTTTAAACTTGGTATTTTTTTTATTAATTTTTATAATTATTACATTTTCTTTGACAGTACATATGCATAGGTAATTTTTTTTTTTTTTTACAACATTATTCCTTGTACTCCCTTCTGTTCCAAATTTTTCCCCTCCTTCCCTCCACCCCCTCCCCTAGATGTCAGGCATTCCCATACATATTAAATATCTTATAGTATATCCTAGGTACAATATATATGTGCAGAACCAAATTTTGTTGTTGTTGTTGTTGTAAAGGAAGGATTGTATTCAGAAGGTAAAAATAATCTGGGAAGAAAAACAAAACAAAACAAAACAAAAACAATGCTCACAGTTTACACTCATTTCCCAGTGTTCCTTTTCTGGATGTAGCTGATTCTGTCCATCATTGATCAATTGGAATTGGATTAGTTCTTCTCTATGTTGAAGATATCCACTTCCATCAGAATACATCCTCATACAGTATCATTGTTGAAGTGTATAATGATCCCCTAATTCTGCTCGTTTCACTCAGCATCAGTTGATGTAAGTCTCTCCAAGCCTCTCTGCATTCCTCCTGTTGGTCATTTCTTACAGAACAATAATATTCCATAACATTCATATACCATAATTTACCCAACCATTCTCCAATTGATGGACATCCATTCATCTTCCAGTTTCTAGCCACTATGAAAAGGGCTACCACAAACATTTTGGCACATACAGGTCCCTTTCCCTTCTTTAGTATTTCTTTGGGATATAAGTCCAGTAGTAGTATGGCTGGGTCAAAGGGTATGCACATTTTGATAATTTTTGGGCATAATTCCAGATTGCTCTCCAGAATGGTTGGATTCTTTCACAACTTCACCAACAATGTATCAGTGTCCCAGTTTTCCCACAGCCCCTCCAACATTCATCGTTATTTGTTCCTGTCATCTTAGCCAATCTGACAGGTGTGTAATGATATCTCAGAGTTGTCTTAATTTGCATTTCTCTGATCAATAGTGATTTGGAACACTCTTTCATATGAGTGGAAATAGTTTTAATTTCATCTTTTGACCATTTATCAATTGGAGAATGGCTTGATTTCTTATAAATTAAAGTCAATTCTCTGTATATTTTGGAGATGAGGCCTTTATCAGAACCTTTAACTGTAAAAATGTTTTCCCAATTTGTTACTTCCCTTCTAATCTTGTTTGCATTGGTTTTGTTTGTGCAGAAACTTTTTAATTTGGTGTAATCAAAATTTTCTATTTTGTGATCAATAATGGTCTCTAGTTCTCCCTTGGACACAAACTCCTTCCTCCTCCACAAGTCTGAGAGGTAAACCATCCCATGTTCCTCCAATTTATTTATGATTTCATTCTTTATGCCTAAATCTTGGACTCATTTTGATCTTATCTTAGTATGTGGTGTTAAATGTGGGTCCATGCCTAGTTTCTGCCATACTAATTTCCAGTTTTCCCAGCAGTTTTTGTCAAATAATGAATTCTTATCCCAAAAGTTGGGATCTTTGGGTTTGTCAAACACTAGATTGCTATTTTTATTTACTATCTTGCCCTGTGAACCTAACCTATTCCCCTGATCAACTAGTCTATTTCTTAGCCAATACCAAATGGTTTTGGTGACTGTTGCTTTATAATATAGTTCTAGATCAGGTACAGCTAGACCACCTTTACTTAATTTTTTTTTCATTACTTCCCTTGAAATTCTCGACCTTTTGTTGTTCCATATGAATTCTGTTGTTATTTTTTCTAGGTCATTAAAATAGTTTCTTGGGAGTCTGATTGGTATAGCACTAAATAAATTGATTAGTTTAGAGAGTATAGTCATCTTAATTATATTCGCTCGGGCTATCCAAGAGCACTGAATGTCTTAACAATTATTTAAATGTGACTTTATTTTTGTGGCAAGTCTTTTGTAATTTTGCTCATATAATTCCTGACTCTCCTTTGGTAGATATATTCCCAAATATTTTATACTATTGACCATCATTTTGAGTGGAATTTCTCTTTGTATCTCTTGCTGTTGGATTGTGTTGGTAATGTATAAAAATGCTGAGGATTTATGTGGATTTATTTTGTATCCTTCAACTTTGCTAAAATTCTGAATTATTTCTAATAGCTTTTTAGCAGAGTCTTTGGGGTTCTCTAAGTATACCATCATGTCATCTGCAAAGAGTGATAGTTTGATTTCCTCATTTCCTACTCTAATTCCTTAAATATCTTTCTCGGCTCTTATTGCCGAGGCTAGAGTTTCTAGTACTATATTGAATAGTAATGGTGATAGTGGGCAACCTTGTTTCACTCCTGATCTTACAGAGAAAGGTTCTAGTTTATCGCCATTACATATGATGTTTACTGACGGTTTTAAATATATGCTCGTTATTATTTTAAGGAATAGTCCATTTATTCCTATATTCTCAAGCGTTTTTAGTAGGAATGGATGTTGGATTTTATCAAATGCTTTTTCTGCATCTATTGAGATGATCATATGGTTTTTATTAATTTGATTATTAATATGGTCAATTATACTAATAGTTTTCCTAATATTAAACCAGCCCTGCATTCCTGGTATAAATCCTACTTGATCATAATGTATTATCCTGGGGATGATTTTTTGAAGTCTATTTGCTAATATCTTATTTAAGATTTTAGCATCAATATTCATTAAGGAAATGGGTCTGTAGTTTTCTTTCTCAGTTTTCGATCTACCTGGTTTAGGTATCAGTACCATGTCTGTGGCATAAAAGGAATTTGGTAGGACTCCTTCAATCCCTATTTTTTCAAATAGTTTACATAGCATTGGAGTTAGTTGTTCTTTAAATGTTTGGTAGAATTCACATGTAAATCCATCTGCTCCTGGGGATTTTTTTCTTAGGGAATTGGTTAATAGCTTGTTCTATTTCTTTTTCTGAGATGGGACTATTTAGACTACTTACTTCTTCCTCTGTTAATCTGGGCAAGCTATATTTTTGAAGGTATTCTTCCATTTCATTTAAGTTATCGAATTTATTGGCATAAAGTTGAGCAAAGTAGCTCCTAACTATTGTTCTAATTTCCTCTTCATTAGTGGTGAGTTCTCCCTTTTCATTTTCAAGGCTAACAATTTGCTTTTTCTTTTTCCTTTTTTTAATCAGGTTTACTAAGGGTTTGTCTATTTTGTTGTTTTTTTCATAGAACCAACTCTTAGTTTTATTAATTAATTCAATTAATTATTAATTAGTTCTCACCTAGTAATCCTAACAGTTTTTTTACTTTCAATTTTATTAATCTCACCTTTTATTTTTAGAATTTCAAGTTTTGTGTTTGTCTGGGGGTTTTTAATTTGTTCCTTTTCTAGCAATTTTAGTTGTAAGCCCAATTTGTTGGCCCTTTCTTTCTCTATTTTATGCAAGTAGGCCTGAAGAGATACAAAACTTTTCCCCTTATTACTGCTTTGGCTGTATCCCACACATTGTGGTATGATGTCTCATTATTGTCATTTTCTTGGGTGAAGTTATTAATTATGTCTATGATTTACCCAATCATTCTTTGTATAAGATTATTTAGTTTCCAATTATTTTTTGGTCTATTTTCCCCTGGCTTTTTATTAAATGTAATTTTAATTGCATTGTGGTCTGAAAAGGATGCATTTACTATTTCTGCCTTACTGCATTTGATTTTGAGGTTTTTATGCCCTAGTATATGATCAATTTTTGTATAGGTTCCATGAACTGCTGAGAAGAAAGTATACTCCTTTCTGTCTCCATTTAGCTTTCGCCAAAGATCTATCATATTAAACTTTTCTAGTATTCTATTTACCTCTTTGACTTCTTTCTTATTTATTTTGTGATTTGATTTATCTAATTCTGAGAGTGCAAGGTTGAGATCTCCCACTATTATAGTTTTGCTGTCTATTTCTTCTTGCAGCTCTCTTAATTTCTCTTTTAAGAATTTAGATGCTGCACCACTTGGTGTGTATACGTTTAATATTGATACTGCTTCATTATTGATGCTATCCTTTAGCAGGATATAATGCCCTTCCTTATCTCTTTTAATCAGTAACTTCTTAATTGTTAAATCTAATGGCCTCTTAAAGTTCATCCTTTTAGAACCTTAAAGTTCATTTCTCTTCAACATTTGGTAGGGCCGAGCTACTCCTTTTTCAACTGGATGTTAGTTCCTCTTCAAGTTTTTGTGGTACTTTTCTCTCTTGATTTGCTCACCTATTGTAGCCCTGCTTATTAGTTTACTTCCCTTACTCATCTAGATGTGTGACATACCCACCAACATTTACCAAACTTATCCCTCTTCCATACTTCTGTATTTCTACTACTGTTAAGGGTATCATCATCCTTGTCATCCAGATTTGACATCTTAGTGTAATCTTTTAATTGTTATTATCACTGTTATATGTCAAATGTATTATTGCTATCTCCACAACACTTTTGGCATAATGGTCCTTCATCACTATTCACAGGCCTACTACCTTACATTGGGTCTTCTTCCTTTCTCATCTAAAATATTACAAAAGCCTTTTTGATCTTCCTCTCAAGCCTCTTTCTACTCAAATCCTCTTTTTTATTTACAACTACCAGAATAAATTTTAGAAAGCTTACCCAATGATTGATTGATTGAATAGATTATAGTTTGACAGACTTTAGTTAAAAAAAAAATCAACTTCTTTCCACTTATATAGTTCATATTATTGTATGTGTATTTTTGTGTTTTGTTTTCTTGGTTTTATTTTATGCTACATCAATTCTCAAGTTTTCAAGCTTTCAGTCAACAAGTTTTTCCATGCTTTTGAATTTTTCATGTCTGGCATTTCTTATAACACAGTAACATTCCATCCTATTCACGTCACAGTTTGTTTAGCTATTTCTTAATTGATGGCACCTAATTTGCTTTTGCAAAAATTACTATTGTGAGTGTTTTGTTATATGTAGGAACTTTTTTAAAACTTTCTTGAGATTTATGCCTATTGGATATGTGTTGCGAGCTGTCGTCTCCAGAAGCTGCTGGATCGCTCTCTGGGAAGAGATCTGCTGTGTCTACTCAAATCTCTCAGACAGATTCTTCTTCCTGTAACGAACCGTTGTCTCCAGGCAGTTGCTGTTAACTCTTGTCCAAAGAAGTGACTTCCCTTCCTGCAGAGAGCCCCGTCAAGCCTGATGCAATTCAGAGTCTTCTTCTTTCTCTGAGAGTCCTCTTCTTTTATTCTCCCAGAGAATGGGCGTGGGATAATGCAAGGGCTTCTGGGAAGAACCACCCCAGCCAATGAGCTTGCCCCCTCTATCAAGTCAACCTGAGTTCTCACCTTGTAATTGTCCAGAAAACCTGAATTCTCACCTTGTCACTGTCCAGACAACCTCAGTTCTCACTTAGTAATCCTAACAGATATGTTATTTAATTTGATCCTTATAACAAAACAAGCTAGATAATGATCATATCTGAAGTTTAATTTCAGTATTACCTGTACATAAATATACTGGTTTATTGTTAGTTCAGCAAAAATTTTTATAGTTGCCTAGATCTTTTCAGTCAATCAGTTAACTGATTAAGCAATTACTGAGTACCAAGCATTCTGATAAGTACTAGAATTACAAAAGAGAGACAAAAACCAGTTCCTGTTCTCAAAGAGCTTACAATCTAATGGGGGAAACAATATACAAACAAATATATAAAAAGCAAGCTATATGCAGGTCACATAAGAAATAATTAATGTAGGGAAGGATTAGAATTAAGAGAGGTTAGGGAAGGCTTCCAGTAAAAGAAGGGATTTTAGTTGGAACTTAAAGAATGCACATGTGGGTCCCTTTCTCTTAAAGGAAGCATTCTTTTTTAAAAAAAGGTTAATTTTTAACAAAATGATAACTTTTCTGTAAACTTTTTTTTTTTTAAGATTATGTTATTAAAAGTATGTAAGCAGTGGTTGAGTTTTGGGACATAACATCACAAAATAATTTGTATTTATATAGAGAGAAACTTCATTAGTTTTGAGTTATTTAGCCTTGGAATTCCCTTTTCTGTATTGGAAGGTTTCTGTCACAAAAAACATGTTTCTTCGTCTTTCTTACAACTGTTGAAAACAGTACCTGAATTTTTCAGATAAAGTTTTTCATCTAAAACAATTAAGGTTTTCAAAAATTGTGAAATTAAGTTTTGCTGCTATTTAGGAATGGAGAAACTTTTTATAGTATTCTTAAATAGTGGGTTTTGACCTCATTTGTGATCATGTAATTGAATGTGGAGAATCTTGAAAAATTTGGCAGCAGTAAAAGATTTCTGAATGTTCTATATCTTGTAGTATCAAATATTCCACCAAGGTTTAATTCTTTATGTAAAAATAAACAAGCACATTTGTGTCAATGTGCATATTTGCTTTCATCTTTAACAAATGGCAAAATTACGGGTATACCAATTTTTTTCTGCTTTATTATCTGTAAACGTTTGATTTATATACTTGTTTTATATACCCATATTATCCAAGGTCATGTAAAAACTTAACAGACAAAAAAGTGTGCAAGCGGAAAAACTTTAAAAAGCTGTGACTTAAAGTATCTTTGTAAAGCAAGATAGTAGGGTCTGCAGGAAGTTATACCCTGTATTTGTCTTACTTTTCATTTGGACAATATGTTCAGCTAGAACTTTTTAAATGATTGGAAGAAGGCCAAACAGTATGTTATTAAGTTTTCATGATTTCTTTTATCCTGTCTTTCCCTTCATCTGTTAGTGTAAATATTTTCTGAACTCCTGAGTAAGAAAGAGAAAGCCTTTCTAAGTACTTAGGCCAGGCTCTGTGCTTGGCACAGGGAGCACAAATACAAGCACACAGAAGATTGCTGCCATAAGGAACTTATATCATACTGAGGGAAAACAATGTATTAAAAAGGGAGTTGTAATTGCAAGTGTGAAGAAGAAAGGAGGGGAGGAGAGAGGGCAGTCTGGAGAGCTGGGACCAGGGCCTAGAAAGAATGGAGCCTGATTGGTTAAAGGAGGCAGTGAGGATGGAGGGGAGAGCATGGCAGTGGACCCCTGAGAGTCCTTCATCTCAGTAGTGAAGTTAGGGCCCCTATCCATTCTAGTCAGTAAGTAGTCAGTGCTTTTCTTCCCATTTTCTCAATGTTACAAGGTCTACAAGGATGAAAATTATCTGCACTGTCTCTCTCTCTCTATATATATTTAACACAAATTCAAGAGATAGCCTCCTGAAAGAGTATTGATTTTTTTGTTTTGTTGTAACAACCTTGTTTTTGCAAATTAGCAACTTTTATTGTTTTAGTAGGTTTTATTGTTTTAGTAGGTTATAAATATTGTTTTAGAAGTATGATTCAGCATGGATAGTTTACTGCATTGAAACACAAAACCATATGACATGTTTAGAATTCAGCTGAAAATAGAAATGTCTGATAAAAGTTAAATATTAATCTTCTTTTCCTTACTCATAAATTTGCTGTTTTGTTTTGTTTTTTTCCTACATCTTTCTGTAATGCCTAATTTATCTAGCATTGGGAATGAATGGGATGTTCTGCATTGAGGAAACTGCAAGATATAACCAAAGGATTGTTGAGATGTGGGAATCTGAATGAATCTCCCAAGCAAAAAGTACATTTGTTCCTCCAGAACCTATTTTTCCTTCCTTTCAGGTCCTTTGCTCCCAGATGGTAGAGATTGTTCCAAAAGAGCCATTTAGGTAGTTGAGGTGTTTCCTTTCTATAAATATGATGACAAAGATGAACGGTGATCCAACTGTATTATGGAGTTATTGACATTTTAAACACCACATGCACAAATTGAAGTACTTAAATTCCAGGTCTCTCCTTGAAGGTATTTTGAATGGTGGCCTAACCCTGAGATTAGACAATTTTTTCAGTAGAATACATAGACATTGTCGGAGTAGGCAAATGTAATGAGTGTTCATTATTCCTTGGCTCTCCTTTTCTTAACTTCTTTATTATTCTGTTTTCCAGAAAAGTTGTTGCCCTCCCCACAAAATTACTAGAGCTTGCCCTATAACAATCTTTACTTTTATGTGGCTTACTAGTGTCTATAAAGCAGTATTCCACTTGTAGTTACTTGTAGATTGATTAAAGCAGTATTCTAGTGTCAGTTGGAAATTGTTTTAACCCCCAACATTCTTAGTAAAATTAGATAGCTTGTTATTATGTTCCTATCTTTTTCCCAGTAATGAAAAAATGCAGCAAGTAATTTTTAGTATAAGTTTGGGAAATCTTAATTGAAAGTGAATAATGTTCATGTCATTCTTTTTTTTTTTTTTTTTTTTTTTTTTTTCTCTCTAGGATGTTTTCTTTAAATATTAGTCCCTTCTAAACAACTGACCATATTAAGACTTAAGAATAAATAGAAAATTTCCCTAAATGTGACAGGACTTTAAAAATACCAAATGGGATAATAAAGTTTGGTGATTTCTAAATAATCTATTAGAAAGCTAATATCTGGTGCAATCTTGGTGAAATTGTGAACTGATCCAATCATTCTGGAGAACAATTTGGAGCTATGCCCTAAGGGCTATAAAACTAACCCTTTGACCCAGCAATACCACTCCTTTGTATCCCAAAGAAATCATTAAAAATGGGGAAAGGATCCACATATATTAAAATATTTATAGCAATTCTTTTTTGTGATGATAAAGAATTGGAAATTGAGGGAAATTAGAGAATGACTGAACAAGTTGTGGTGTATGAATGTAATGAAATATAAATATGCTATAAGAAATGACGAACAGGCTAATTTCAGAAAAGACTGGAAAGACTTACATGAGCTGATGCTGAGTAAAGTGAGCAGAATCAAGAGAATATGAACAGTAAGAATAAGATTATGTGGTGACCAACTATGGTGGACTTGGCTCTTTTCAATATTGAGGTGATTGAAGGAAGTTCCAATAGAACTTTTTATGGAAAGTGCCATACACATTTAAACTATGGAGATTGAGTGTGAATCAGTATAGTATTTTCACCTTATTTTTGTTGTTTGCTTTTTCCTCCCCTTTTTTGTGTTTTTCCATTTTAATTTGATTTTTCTTGTATAGCATGATGAATATGGAAATATGTTTAGAAGAATTGCTGGTTTTTTTTTTTTTTGTTTGTTTTGTTTTGTTTTTGTTTTGTTTTGTTTTTTTAACTTAACATTGGATTATTTCCTCTCGGGAGGAAGGGGAAAAGAGGAAGAAAAATTTGGAACTCAAGGTTTTGCAAAGATGAATGATGATATCTATCTTTGTATATTTTTGGAAAAATAAAATACTATTAAAATTTTTTTTTAAATGATGAGCAGGCAAATTTCAGAAAAAAACCTGCCAAAACCTATATAAAGTGATGGTGAGTGAAGTGAGCAGAACCAGGAGACTGTTGTACACAGAAACAGTAATTGTAACATTGTGTGATGATCAACTATGATAGAATTAGCTCTTTTCAGAAAGCAACAGTGATACAAGATAGTTCCAAAAGACTCATAAGGGAAAATGCTATCCATATTCAGAGAAAGAATTATAGTCATACTGTTTTCACTTTTTTGTTTTTTCTTTCTCATGAATTTTCCCTTTTGTTCTGATTTTTTTTTTGATATCATGACAAATGTGGAAATATGATTGTACATATATAACCTGTATCAGATTACTTGCTGTCTTTGGGGAGGGAGAGGGAGAGAGAGAAAAATTTGGAACTCAAAATCTTACACTTGATAAATGTAAAAACTTGTCTTTGCATGTAACTGGGAAAAAAAATACTATTAAGTGGGGAGGGGGAAGAACCCTAGAAGTATTTCACTGACCAGCTACTTTCACCAACTTTTGAATTGTATTGTGGAAAAAGTAGATTGTTATATGAATAATATTAATAGCTGGAAAAGGGAGACCACAACTCAGTTGTACTAGCCTGTCTTTGTTCTGTTGAAGTTAGAAAAAAACCAGCATATAAATTCCACCATGGCAACTGACTAATTGAATGATCAACAATGTCAATAATGTCAACAACTTTATTTCAGTACTTATTATATACCAGGCACTATGTAAGTTCCCATTTTATAGATGAGAAAACTGAGACTGACAGAAGTGAAGTGATTTACCATAGAATGGCACATTTGGTAGGTGTCTGAGGCTAAATTTGAGCTCATAACTTAAATTTTTTTCTTTTTAAATTTATTATTTTATTTTTCCCAGTTACATGTAGAAACAATTTTTAATATTCATGTTTAAAACTTTGAGTTCCAGGTTCTTTCTCTTTCTTCTTGTCCTTTCATTGATAATGTAACCAATTTAATATAAGTTGTTCAGGTGTAGTTATGCAAAACATTTCCATAGTAGTCCATGATGTGCAAGAAAACATAGATTAAAAAAAAAAACCCTTGAAAAAAATAAAGGTTAAAAAAAAAGTATCCTTCAATCTGCATTCAGACCCTATCAGTTCTTTCACTAGGTATGGATAGCATTTTTCATTATAAGTTCTTTAGAATTGATTGCATTGTTGAGAATAGTTGTGTCATTCACAGTTGATCATCTTACAATATTGCCGCTACTTTGTACACAGTACATTTCACTTTGCATCAGGTCATGGAAATCTTTCCAGGTTTTTCCTGAGAGCAATCCTGCTCATCATTTCTGATAGCACGATAGTATTCCACTATAATTACATACTACAATTTATTCAATCATTTCCCAGTTGATAAGCATCCCTTCAATTTCCAATTCTTTGTCCCAAAAAAAAGCTGCTATACAATTTTTTGTTTTTGCTTAGTTATTTATCTCTTTTGGGATAGAGATGTAGTAGTATTATTTCTAGGTGAATAGCATGATTTTATAGCCCTTTGGACATAGTTTCAAATTGCTTTCCAGAATCAGTTTACAACTCCACCAATAATGCATTAATGTCTCATTTTTCCCACATCCCCTGCACCATTTGTCATTTTCCTTTTCTGTCCTATTAGTCAGTCTAATAGGTTTATAGTAGTACTTAAGAATTGTTTAATTTGCATTTATCTAATCACTAGTGAATTAGATCATCTTTTTCATATAGCTTCTAGGATAGTTATGACTACTTTGTCTGAAAAGTGTTCTTATCTCTTGAGCACTTATCAATTGAGGAATTGCTCTTATTTTTACAAATTTAACTCAGTTTTTTATGTTTGAGAAATAAGGCCTTTATTAGAGAAATTTGCTGCAAATTTTTTTTTCACAATTTCTTTTTCTAACTGTATTTCTCTCTCTGTTTATTCTATTGTCTCTCCTTTCATTTTGTCCCTCCTCAAAAGTGTTTGCTTCTTACGAACCCTTCCTCCAATCTGCTCTTCCGTTATCAGTCCCCTTCCCTTACTTTCCTGTAGGATAAAATTAATTTCTTTCCCTATTTGAATGTCTATTGTAGTTTCCCCCCTCTTTGGAACTCAGAACTTTTTTTCCCCTGAGGCAATTGGGGTTAAATGACTTGTCCAGGGTCACACAGGTAGGAAGTATTCAGTGTCTGAAGTCAGTTTTGAACTCAGATCCTCCTGACTTCAGGGCTGGTGCTCTATCTACTGCTCTACCTAGCTGTCCCAACTCAGAACATCTTGACATAAGTACTATGGTACCTGTTTTGGTCAAGTCCCTCAAGATAATAACGGAGAGTGCTTACCTTATATATAAAGTTGTTTGTTTTATGTCTGTATGCCAGAAAGGTGACAGGAAGCGCTAAAGATTTGAGAATGGAATAAAAATTAACATTGGTGGATTGTTCCTTAATTCATGAAATAATGAAATAGGACAAGTGTACCTGATTTTTTTCATACTCTCTGTGTAAGACAATAAATAAGGTGTCAGGAAGGAAGACTGCCATCACACATAAGGCATAGAAAATATAGAAGCAGGCAGATGATATGGGGACAAGGAAAGGCTGATGAAAGGAGGCAGGCTGCTTGGGAGAAAGTCAGAGTCACTTTATCAATCAGCCACGGATTAGAGTTGGGAGTACTTGACAAAGGCTGAGACTTGAATGTATCTCAGAGGAGTTTGGGGGCTCTGATGATCTTACTGCAGATGAGACTTCTGAGGGCTGACACTTATCTGAGACAGCAGGGCCAAGGTAGCTATCTCTGATTTAGTGCCTTGTCTCAGGATGTGATTTTTGTTTAAAATATTATGCAGTTTCAAATTAGGCTTCTTTGATCCTGAAGGCTGTGCATATAATAACCCTTATTTCCTGCTGCTGTTAGGACAAACCGGTGGTGCAGGGGATAGAGGGCCAAGCCTATAGCCAGGAGGACCTGGATTCAAATTTAACCTCAATCTTAGCTGTGTGACCCCAGGCAAGTCACAGACCTCTATATTTCCTTATCTACAAAATGATTTGGAGAAGGAAATGGTAAACTACTAATATCTATGCCAAGAAAAACCCTCAAGGAGTTATGAGAAGTTGAATAGGATTAAACAACAACCTCAGAAGTGGTACTTTATGGAGGGAAGGAGCGATTGGGGGACCAGAACAAGAAAAATCTTAGCACACCTTATATAGCTAAAGTAATTTTCATATGCCATTTCATTTGATCCTTACTGCAGTTATCTCCATCTTACAGATGAAGAACTGAGCCTTAGAGAAGTTAAGTCCAGGTAAGACCAGAGTCATTCAGTCTAGGGTGTAGATCTCGAAGCACTCTTCATTTACATCACTTTGTCGTCTCTGAAAGAATTGTTAAAAGGAATTACTAATGCACTTTGTTGGTTACAGTGCCAAGAATAAGCTGGCCTAATGAGAGGCCAACACTTGTTGAGAAGAGGGGGAGGTAGGATGATGTTGGATTTGGAGGGGGTGAGCCATGAGTAGTTGTGTAAGACTCAGATTGCTCATCTGCAAAACATGATTGGTTTAGATGCCCTCCTGGAACCCTTTAAGCTTTTAAGTCATTCTGTAAGCCTATGATTTATTTATTGGAGAGCTTTTAAAGGTTTTTGAGCAAGGGAATGACATGAATCCAATTGGTCCTTTAGATGGATAAGGAGTTACACCAAGAACTTGAATTAGGGAGCTATTGTATTATGATAACTTCAGCCAGAAGTTCTCTGGGTGTGGTCAGCTACAGGGACCCTTGCAGGAGGTTGTCCAGGTCAAAATTATTTTGATAAAAGTACTAACATAATTTTTAAAAGTAAATATCAATAGCTAAAACTCAGATAAAATAAAAGTTTGACCAAATGACTTAAAAATTAGACATAGAAGCTAAGACAAAAATGTAAAAGAAGATATTAAGAAGAAAAAAACTGATTAGATTTACTAGCTAATTAGCAAGTTGAAGATAATTGATTGTTTTGAGCCTGGGTGACTTGAATAGTGGAATTTTATTTTATTTTTTTGACAAAATATTTACTTTTTTATTAGAATATTTTATTTTCAAAACATATGCATGAAAAAATTTTCAACATTGACCCTCACAAAACCTTGTGTTCCAAATTTTCCCCTCCTTCCCTCTACCTCCTCCCTTAGATGGCAAGTAATCCAATATATGTTAAACATGTTAAAATATATGTTAAATCCAATATATGTATACATATTTATACAATTATCTTGCTGTACAAGAAAAATCAGTTCAAAAAGAGAAAAAATGAGAAAGAAAACAAAATGCAAGCAAACAACAATAGAAAGAGTGAAAATGTTATATTGTCAGTTTCCATAGTACTCTCTCTGGGTGTAGATGGCTTTCTTCATCACAAGATCATTAGGGAATGGTGAAATTTTTAAATGTTATTATTTGTGACTTGGGTACAGATCACCTAAATGTAGGACTTGGCAACCCAATCTTCACTATTTTCATTTTTCTTCAAATTGCTCTATCATTGGTCTTCCACTGAGTTTTCAGTGTCTTTATCATTGATCCATTGTTTGTTCTTCCTCTATATAACCTGCCCCATTGTCTTTTCATTTGACTGCCTCCAGTGACAATTGCTGCCCTATCTTCAATGGTATTTTTCATTTGTCATGAGGTTCCACAGACAATGTTCTGTACATCATTCTTCTACTATATGTAAAATGACTGGAATTTTGTGTTTTGCTATGGTCAGTCACCTCCCCATTGATTAGCACTGTATTTGTTCAGTCATTTCACTTGTGTTCAATTCTTCGTGACCTTATTTAAGGTTTTATTGGCAAAGAAACTGGAGTAATTTGCCCTTTCCTTCTCCAGCTCATTTTACATATGATGAACTGAGGATAACACAGCTACAAAGTGTCTGAGGCTAAATTTGAACTCAGGAAAATGAGTCTTCCTGTCTCTAGGCCTGCGCCATCTATTGTGCCATCTACTCGCCTGTTGTTGCAATTAATCCAGGCAGCTCTATATTTTCTGTTCCATTCTCTACCCACTCTTGTTACCTTTTGGAAATTAATGAACCAAATAATATATATTTTTCTGAATCCTTGATCTCTCTTATTTGTCCACAAAGGGACTTGTTGCAGTATTTCTTTCATATATCATTTGTTTTCTATACCAGTCAACTTAGATACTATTGTTTTCTAAACCAGAAACTGAACAACACTGTTACTAAAAGAAAAGACTTTAATAAAAGGCTTTGGAGCAGGAGAATTTAAAGCTAATATTTCAGGAGAAGATTGTTATTAGAAGATCAATCAGAAATGAAGACAGCCTCTCTGAAATCAGTAATGTAAATAATCAAGAAAAATGATTCATCTGACAGCGTAATTCAAAGGGAAATTGCCAAGAATTTTAACTTAAAAAAAAAAAACCCAACAAACCTTAAAGTCTTTTGGTCACACAATCAAGAATTGTTATAATTTAAAATTACTTGGAGATAAATATTGAACTATATTAAGCTGCTCTTGAAGTTTTAAAAAATATTTTCTTAATGAAAAGTTATGTCAGTTAAAGAAGAAATTATTTGCTAAGAACCATAAACAAATATTCTAGAAATCTGTAATTTCCTAAATGTGAAGAATGCTTCTGATGAAAGTCTTTTAATAGACAAGAGGTAGGAAGTTAACTTCAGCCAAATAATATTTAGGGGTCTTGTTTAGTCACATTTTTAATTTCAAAAGCAGAATTTGAACTCTGGTTATTCTGAATGTAAGTCCAACATATTTCAACCACTTCACGCTGAATATGAATAATGTCTAAATCTATAGGATTAGAGTTTGAAAATTTAATGTTTAAATAGTTTAGAATGTGAATATCTGACATTTTGAGTTTGAAATTTTTGATACTTATTAAAAATCTATGCACGTCTCACCTGCATATTTCTTGAATTAACTTTAAGTAAAAAATGTTTCTATTTGCAAAGTAATTGTTTCTAGATAGAATTGATACAAAATAAAACAAAGTAGTTGTTTTGAAATCTTTCTAAAATTTAACAACTTGGAATATTTTTAATAGTTTTGCCTTTTTACCCAGGATTAATAGGCAGAAGTTTTTATTTGACTAAAAAAAAAAAACCCAAAAGCTAGTCATAGGAATACCAGTTTTGAGCTGGAGGGTGACCTCAGAAATTATCCAGTCCATTCCCCTTATTTTATAGGTGAGGAATCTCTGGCCCAGAGAGACGAAACAGGTTGCTAAGGTCATAACAAATATAAGTGGCAGAGCCAGAATTTGAGCTGTCAGACCTGTGACTCTACAATCTATACTCTTTACACTTTAACCTGATTCTTCCTAGATCTATGGCACAATGAGTATGATAAGGTGGAGCTGAATGTTCTGAACAGATTGAGCATCAAGATCAAATATATGTTTATGGAGTCTATACATTTAGTGGATTATTTTTTTAAAATTAATAGAAATTTAAGTAAACTATACATTTGGAAGCCTTCAGAAATGTTAATGTCTTTGGATATAAAGTATAGTCAAAGAATAACTGCTATTAGCAATATTAAAAAGTTACATTTATTGCTAGTAAGTAGAGCATAAATCTTTAATGCTGAATTCTTCATTTCACTAAATTTCTTTGTTACAAATTATAGGATTTGTGTATCATATCTTCTCAGATAGTGAACTCCTTCAATGCAGGAACCATTTAATTTTTGAATCTTTACTAACACTTAATAAGTGCTTGTTGAAGCAGGACTTTAAATTAGCCCAAGAGAAATAAGTAGGCGGAAACTAAATTTCTAAGTTTTTTTAAATAGGCATTTAAGACATAATTCAATTGTAAAAGTTTCCCTTTCCTTTTTAAATAGGTTTCTACAAGTTCTCCTTGTGGATCATAGGAGCCATTTAGCTTTTATTTAGAGAAGATTTAAGTAGAACAGGGCAAATCTTTTTTTAAATGTATATTTAGGTCATATAAAAAGGAGTTATTCCTAGGTGAGTTGTCACATAATGACAAACATATCCTATGTAAAATTAACTTCTTTTTTTCCCCTCTTCCATCATTCTCTTCTTATATGAAGAAAAGCCACATTTCCTAAAGGTATTTCCTAAAGAATTACATTATTGTTTACTTTGGGAATGTTCTTCTAAAAGTAAATTATTCCTCTAAATACTCATCCTTGTCCCTTTTCTCTCTCAGTAATTTTATTTAATTCTATGGCTTTAGGTGACATCTCTAAGCACATATCTACCAAATCTATACTTGTAGCTCTAACCTCTTACCAGTTACATTTTCATCTTCCTTTCTGCCTGAAAGACATCTTCTACCACCCTCCTATGTTCTCTAATACTTGAACAAGAACTAATAAACTTATTGCTGTGCTCAGAATTCTTTTTTTTTTTAATTTTTATTTATTTATTTATTTTTTTTTATTATATATATATATATATTTTATAATATTATCCCTTGTATTCATTTTTCCAAATTACCCCCCCCTCTATTCCCTCCCCCCGACGACAGGCAATACCATACATTTTACATGTGTTACAATATAGTCTAGGTACAATACATGTGTGTGAATATCATTTTCTTGTTGCACAATAAACATTAGAATCCGAAGGTACATGCAACCTGGGCAGACAGATATTAGTGCTAACAATTTTCATTCCCCTCCCAGTGTTTCTTCTCTGGGTGTAGCTACCTCTGTCCATCATTGATCCACTGGAAGTGAGTTGGATCTTCTTTATGTTGAAGATTTCCACTTCCATCAGAATACATCCTCATACAATATTGTTGTTGAAGTGTACAGTGATCTTCTGGTTCTGCTCATTTCACTCAGCATTAGTTGATTTAAGTCTCTCCAGGCCTCTCTATATTCCTCCTGCTAGTCATTTCTTACCGAGCAATAATATTCCATAACCTTCATATACCACAATTTACCCAACCATTCTCCAACCGATGGACATCCATTCATCTTCCAGTTTCTAGCTACAACAAAAAGAGCTGCCACAAACATTTTGGCACATATATGTCTCTTTCCGCTCTTTAGTATTTCTTTGGGATATAATCCCAGTAGTAGCGCTGCTGGGTCAAAGGGTATGCACAGTTTGATAACTTTTTGGGCATAATTCCAGATTGCTCTCCAGAATGGCTGGATTCTTTCACAACTCCACCAGCAATGTATTAGTGTCCCAATTTCCCCACATCCCCTCCAACATTTGTCATTATTTGTTCCTGTCATCTTAGCCAATCTGACAGGTGTGTAGTGGTATCTCAGAGTGGTCTTAATTTGCATTTCTCTGATCAGTAGTGATTTGGAACACTCTTTCATGTGAGTGGATATAGTTTCAATTTCTTCCTCTGAGAATTGTCTGTTCATATCCTTTGACCATTTATCAATTGGAGAATGGTTCGGTTTCTTATAAATTAGGGTCAGTTCTCTATATATTTTGGAAATGAGACCTTTGTCAGAACCTTTGTTTTTAAAAATATTTTCCCAATTTGTTACTTCCCTTCTAATCTTGTTTGCATTAGTATTATTTGTACAGAAACTTTTTAGTTTGATGTAATCAAAATCTTCTATTTTGTGATCAATAATGATCTCTAGTTCTCCTCTGGTCATAAATTCCTTCCTCCTCCACAAGTCTTTGTGCTCAGAATTCTTGAAAGTATAAAGTCTAATCACAAAGCTTAAGAGCCTCCTACCTTTTGCCCTTGTAATTTCAGTGACACAGAATCCCCATCTACCCAAGCCTCAAAACTTTCCTTCTCATCAGCTTCCTTTCTCCCCCCCCCATTTTTTTTTATTTTTATTTTCAGTACCAAACTGATGTCTCCTTCTTTCTTCTCTTCCCTTACCCTTAAGAAATAGATTGCCCATCATGCCTGTGAAATCTGTTAAGCAGCTCTTCCCTTAATCTCTACCCACTCATCTTCTCCCTTCTATGTCAAACTGTACCTGCCCCTTCCATTTTGCTCTTGAGAATCCACATATATTGTTATTAAACTTCCTTTTGTTTTAGAGGGTTCCTTCCAGCTCCTGGCTGTCAGCCCCATCTCTCATAATCTGTTCCAATTTTGGTTATATCTTCCTTTTCATATCCACTCCCACCCCTTCATCCTCTACCTCCACCCCCAAAACTGGAGTGGGGCAGTCAGAAGCAGTTTTTATACTCTTGACTCCCCATTGCTACTTCCAGACCCTCCCTTAGTCTCTTTCAAAAATTATCTCTGCCCAGATATTTTTATTTTTAGTGTTTTCCAGTCAATGATTTTTTAACCCTCTAAAAGCTAAGCAGTTATTTACATTCCCTAGTTAATTTTCCTTCTTGGTTCTTAGTCTTCTCTACACCAAAACTCATTCTTACAGTAAAGGATTTACATATACATGTTGATGTTCATTGGCCTTCCAGTTTCTCAGTCTCCTCAACTCTAATGACTTTCTGCTTCACACACAGGAATAATTAATTCACCTTGCTTCTTTTCCTTTAACCTCTTTGATCTTTCCTTATGCCTCAATCCCCCAAATCTGTTCTTTGTTCTTTCTTTTGTTTTTTATACCTTATTATATTATCAACCTAGCTCTGTTCCAGCTTTACTTTCCTCCATTTCTAATTTTGCTCTGTAGTTAACCAATTGAATGTCATACTGTCTTCTACTTTGAATCCTTTACTGCCATGGGTTATTATTATTATTTTACTATTCATGCTTGCCAAATCTCAACCTAGATGACTTCTTTAAAAAATTTTTTCAATTGTACTTTTAAAATATACATATAGAGTTTTCAGCATTCATTTTTGTGAGACTCTATGTTCCAAATTTTTCTGCCTTTCTTCCCCAGACAGCAAGCAATCTGATATAGGTTAAATTCTTTTAAACATATTTCCCCCTATTTGTCATGTTGTGCTAGAAAAATCAGACCAAAAGGGGAAATTACTTCTATCATCTGCTTCTTCTCCCCCTACTTGAGTGCTGATGAGTAATCCTAGGGACTCATGCAAAATTGTTATCTAAATCCATTATAAATTTGTTATTTCTCAAGTAGGTATTACTTCAAACTGTCCTTTATTCTTTCCTTCCTAAATGACTTTGTTTCCTTACATTGACTACTCCAAACCTACTCATCTCTCAAATCTCATATAAAAATAAATCTCACTTCCATTTTATATTTAATTGGCGAATCTATCTGCATTGAGTTCCTTTTTCTATCTGACTACATTTCAAAGCATCTTGCATCATCTCTTATTTTCTGCTTTTCTTCAGACTTTGATTAAAAGGGAGGTCTAATTCTTGTAAGCTCAACTCTTCTACTTGGACTTTTGATTCTGTTATTCTTTTTTCTTTTCCCTGATCTTTGATATCTCCCTTGTCTCTTTTCCTGCTAATTCCAAACATTGCCTCTGGAGTCCTTAAAAAAACCCTCAATTAATCCTGCTATTCCCCTCAATATTTATCTCATAGTCAGACTCATAGAGGAAGCTATTTCCATTTGTTGTCTCTTCTTCCTCTTCTTTTTCACTTCTGAATATTTTGCAGATGTTAAGTCTAATCCCTAAACTCAAACAACTTTTAACAAATGGTCCCTAAATTGACAAGTCTAAAGGTTTTTTATTAGTCTTCAAATATATTCATCTCAGTAGCATTGGATACTGTTGATACTTCATTTTTTATTTTTCTGCCTTGGTACAAATTGTTCTCCCCATGCCTGGAATTTCATTTTTTCTTGTTTTTCTTTCTTTCTTTCTTTCTTTTTTTTTTTTTCCTGGATTGTCTCTCTGTGTGCTGCAGATTTGAATCCACTGGTGACCAGCTCTGTTTCCAAACTAGAAAAGTTTCCAAAACTTTTGCTTTCCAAAACAAAAGAAGTTTGTTCCTTCTTGGACAGGCTGGTAACTTGTTCATGTACTTTATTTCTTTTTAATGTGCTCATGTGGCTTGATGGTGCCTTGATTCTAAAGCATGGATTCACTGTAGGTGTAGGCTTAGATGGGAAAAGTGTTCTGAAATTCAGTTCTCTAAATTTTCCTATTTCTACTCAAGTAAATCCTGAGAAATACTTAAGAACACTATGCCTTGTCAATCCTTGGCAGTTTGATGGAAGCATTCTTGGTAGCTCCATGCATTCTTTGGTGGATTTTTTGGATCAACCAAGGGTTCAGCCTATTTTGGGATCCAAAGCTATTGGAGCCTCCAAACTGGACTTTTACCTTCATTCCCAGGCTGCTTCCAGGCATTTCCTTTTATTCCCCCTTCCCTAATTTGTTTTTTATATATATATATATATATATATATATATATATATATATATATATATATATATATATATATATATATATATATATATATATATATATATATTTTTTTTTTTTTAGCATTCATAATTTTTTTTGAGTTCCAAATTCTTTTTCTCTTTTTAGTTCTCTCCCTACCCATGATACAGTAATAATTATACACACGCACTTATACATTACATATTTCCGTATTGCCTATGTTGTTCTCCATCTTTTATGAATGTTTCCCACCTAAAAACAAGAAAAATAAAGGGAAAAGATATAATCTGTACTCAGTGTTCATCAGTTCGTTAGAGGTGGATAGTAATCCAAAATTATCCATTTTGCTGTCCATGTTCCTCTTTATCCCTTTTAAACTCTTCCCTTATCTATAGATCTGATGGGTAGTTTTTTCCATACCTTTCTAATTTGCTTATAATATCACTGTCTATGTCTAATTCATGTTCCTATTTTGACTATTTGTTGTTACATCGTGTGAAATATTGGTCTGTGCCTAGTTTCTTCCAAACTATTTTCCAATTTTCCCAGCAATTTTTTTCGAATAGAGTACTTCCTTACCAAAAACTTAGGTTTATTAGACAGTATATTACTACTTCCAGGCATTTCCACTGCCCTTCATACCTGGAATGTGCTTCTCAGGCTTATCTTTCAAGGCTGAAGCACCACCTCCTTCATAAAGCATTCCTTCCTTTCTCCTTTCCCCTACTTGTTTTCTCTCTCCTCATTTTCCTCGAGTGCTTTGACCTTTACTTTACCCAGGCCCTGTAGCTATCTATAAATTCTTTTCAGGTGGTCTGGGTCTCACCTACTTAGCAGTGATAGGTTCTGAAGGGTTAGAAAGAAAGTTCTCACTACTCAGATTTTTGGCTCTTTCAAATGGTCTGTTATCAAAAATGGATATGGTTTTATCAGAGATGACACTAAAGAAGATGCATTACCATCTGTCTTATTGCTGCACAGTCAGGACCATAGTATCTCTATTTGTGCGGTTTAAACTTCTTCTATGTCAGGGTTTCTTAATCTGGATTTTTTTTCTTTCTTAGGGTTTGTGGATGAATTTCAAAGGATCTGTGAATTTAGGTATAAAAACAATTGTATATTTTTCCTACCTCTAAATGAGCATTTCCTTAAATTATGAAGGTAGGTAACAAACTATCAGTAAAAATCACTGATATTTTCATATTATAGTTGTTGCATGTACCTTGAAAATATCATTTATATTCTTCAGTACTTCAAAATTACTGAAATTATGAGGCCCACTACTATATTACATGTAATCACAATCTCCTGATTAGAATTAATTCTTAATAACTGGCCAACCACTGGGTCCACAACCCCCCCCCCCCCAAAATGCTAAGAACCTAAGAACCTCTTCTTTATGTGTTACCTTTTCCATGTGTTTAAATAGCTTTTTCATTTTTTCATTTTGTAATCTTTTCATCTCTCTCCTTACTATTTGAGATTTTGAATCCCATTTCTCAATTCCGGAGCTGTCCTTTACAATAATCTTTTCTTCAATTTCCTACCTAACTGAACAAAATGTGAAGATCCCTTTATCTATTTCATTATGGCATTTTCATTCTATATAACTTGTTTTTCTGTTTTGTAATAGGGCATTTGACTGGAGATAAAAATAAGAAAATGATGTATAGGAAGATAAAATAGTTTTAATACAAAAGAAAAAGTTAAGGGATTCAGTAAAATGTTAGGTGCTGTTTTTAGGATAGAAATTTAAAAATATCACTTCTGATGAGTATAATTAGAGAATTTAACAAGAAAGATATGGGATCTTTATTTTTTCATTTTGATTTGTTGATTTTATCCTTTTACTATGTGTCTACTTTGTAGACAAATGTCATAGTAGTTAATTGAATTGTAATTACCCTTTATTTGATCCTTTCCATAAATCCAGGATGCATATAAGACTACCTGGCTTTCTTTTCTTTCATCACAAATTCTATAATGGATTGATTACTTAGCTCCTAAGTGTCCTTCATTTTCATTCCAGAAAATAGTTCTTCCTTAATGGTGAGAAGCAGATTTAGCATAGCAAATCTCTTTGTTGATTCCTCTAAGTTTTAAAGAATGAAATTATTGACATTCCACTAAATTATTATTTTTTAAACCTCTATTTTTGGCAAAGTCAACTCCAACAAATATTAAAATAATTGTTGCAGCCTGTTACTATTATAATACTAATATAACATATAATACAATATTCTAATATCGTTCTTATCTTTTCCCATAAAGATCACAAATACAAGCAAAAGAAGTCCTTTCCCTCAAGTAGCTTACATTACAAGAGAAGACAACTCATGAAACAGAATTGGAAAAGAGGGGGAAAGAAGGGAGAGTATAGACCAGCTTGAAAGCAGAGAGGAGAAATCTAGAGTGTCAGAAGGGGAGCTAGGAGAGAAGTGAGCATTACTGGCTTGTGTATTTCTTCACCAATCAGAGGAGGTAGTTGGAGAAAAGGAGACATCATCTGGGATGAGAAAGCTATTTGATAGAGATAGAGAATTTGGGAGTCAAGAGTAGAGCTGGGAGACAAGTGAATGTAAGCTCTTTGTGAAAGCATCTTTGGGAAAAATCTAGTAGCATTCCCAGAAGCTGGGAATGTTATCTACCTTGAAGATCAACTGTGAATGACTTAGCTATTCTTAGCAATAGCAATTCAAATTCCAAAGAATTCATGGTGAAAAATGTTATCTGCCTTTACAGAAAGAACTGAAGGAGTCTGAATGCAGATCGAAGCCTACTATTTTCACTTTACTTTTGTTTGTTTATTTTTGTATTTTCTTTCATAAAATGAGTAATAGGAAAATATTCTTTGCATGATTGCACATGTATAACTTATATTAAATTGTTTACTGTCTCAGGAAGAAGGGAGGGAGGGGGAGAAATTGGAATTCAAAATATTTATAGTGATGATAGCTTTTTTATTTTTTTAAATACATGCAAAGATAGTTTTCAGCATTCACTCTTGGCAAAACCTTGGGTTCCAAATCTTTCTCCCTCCTTTCCCCCTCCCGTAGACATCAAGTTATTCAATATAGGTTAGATATGTGCAGTTTTTCTAAACATATTTCCACATTTATCATGCTGCACAAGAAAAATCAGATCGAAAAGAGAAAATAATGAGAAAGAAAAAGCAAGCAAGCAAACAACAAAAAGATGAAAATACCATGTTATAATTGACATTCAGTTCCTATAATCTTCTATTTGGATGTAGATGACTTTATCCATTACAAGTTTATTGGAATTGTCCTGAATCATCTCATTGTTGAAAAGAGCCACTTGGGTCCATCAGAATTGATCATCACATAATCTTGTTGCAGTATACATTGTTCTCTTGATTCTACACATTTCACTCAGCATCAGTCCATGTATGTCTCTCCAGGCCTTTCTGAAATCCTGCTGATTGTTTCTTATAGAACAATAATGTTGCATAACAAAATATACCATTATTCAGCCATTCCCCAGCTGATGGGCATCCACTCAGTTTCTAGTTAGTTGCCACAACAAAAAGAACTGCATGCAAACATTTTTCACATGTGGGTCCTTTGTTTTTTATCATCTCCCCTTAGAGACACAGCAGGATCAAAAGGTATGCACAGTTTGATAGCCCTTTGGGTATAGTTCCAAATTGTTTTCCAGAATGGTTGGATTAGTTCATAATTCCACCCATACTGTATTAGTGTCCCCGTTTTCCCACATCCTTTTTAACATTTCTGTGATTTTAGCCAGGAATTCAAAATTTAAAAAGAAAAAAATTTAATTGTTTTTTATATGCAGTTGGGAAAAATAAAATAATAAAAAATGAAAAAATTGAAATGTTATATGCCATATCCTAATTCCAAATGGTATGTTATCTTTTATTGTATCTGTTTTGAAAGTTTTTTTTCTTTGCAGAGTCCCTAACATTGGGTATCTTCTTAGACTGTGTCCTGAGACTACCTCTCCTTCCTAATTATTTTGCTTAATGATCTCATTACTATTCATATATTCAGTTATTTCTGTGCAGATGAATCTCAGATCTATTTATCAATACCTAATTTCTCTCCTGATCTTCAGTTTTACACCACCAGCTATCTATTGGGCATCTCAAACTGGATTTACCATAGACATCTTAAATTCAACATTTCTAAAACTGAATCCATTATTCTCCCAAACCCTTCCTTCTTTCTATTTTCTTATTTCTGTCTAGGAGATCATCTTCTTTCTAGTCACAATTGTTTGTAATCTCATTATCACTCTTGATTCCTTGTTCTTTCTCATTTCTTGAATTCAGTCTGTTGTTAACTCTTTACCTTCATGACCTCTCTTGCATATGCCCATCTCTCCTCTGACTCAGACACCACCCAGATGCGGGCTCTTGTCATCTTAAGCCTGCATTATTACAATAGCCTTTTGATTGATCTTCTACTTTGTGACCCCATATGGAATGGGCACCATGAAATTATGATTCATTATTAGAAAATGTTTGATTTATATACCTATTTTATCTATCTACATACCTAGATGATGAAAAATTTCTATGGTGAAACAGAGTTGCTAGTGGAAAAAGTTTAAGAAGCCCTACTTTAATTAAACTGTCAGAGCAACTTTCCTAACGTGCAGATGTAACTAAGTCATCTCCCCCTATCTCCCATTTACCAAAATCAGGGGCTCCCTGTTGTCTCCATGATCAAATACAAAGTCCTACTTGGCTTTTAAAGCTCTTCATATCTGGGTCCCTTCTTCCCTTCCTCGTACACTGTAGTCCAATAACACTGAACTCTTTATACAAGGGTTCTGTGAATCTTCACTGGTTGTTCCTCAGGCTTAATATGCTCCTTCCCTACTTCAATCTCATAGTTTTTTGTTTTTTTTTTTTTTTTTTTTTGTTTTTGTTTTTTTTTTTTTTTTTTGACTTCAGATCTTATCTAAAATCCTGCCTTCTGCAAAAACGTCTTTCCTGTTCTCCCTTAATGTCATCCCATTTCCTACTTATCCTCTATATACTACACACACAATATATACCTCTATATAAGGTCATATTCCTTTGTAGAAGTAACAAAGTAGATTTCCTTTAAGTTAAAAGTAATTCTATAATTAGAATTAGAGGCTGTTTCTGAAGTGTAAGTCAAATTGTGTCACTTCCCTTGCTCAGGAAGCTTTAGTGATTCTTTGTTTATCAGTAGGATAAAATAAAAACTCCTTTTTTTGGTACAGAAATTCATTTCCAAACTGATACCAGGCAATCTTTCCTGAGATTTCATGTTATCCTTCTTCACACACACTGTTTTCTGACCTAACTGGTATATTTGGTTTGCTACTCCCCTCTCCTCCCACCCCACACATATATACCCCACACCATTTCTTGTAAATGTGTGGTTCAAGTGGTTCAATCTCTTTTTAGGCCTATCTGACTCTTAAGGAGCTTTTTTGTTGGAGTTTTCTTAGCAAAGATACTAGAATAATTTGCCTTTTTTTTTTTTTCCTGTGGCTCATTTTATAGGTGAAAAACCAGAGCATTCAGAATTAAATTATTTGCCCAAACTCAGCTAGTGTCTGAAGTTGGATTTGAACCTGGGAAAATCAGTCTTCCTGAGTTCAGCATGGCACTCTAGCCACTTCATCACCTGGCTACCCCTTTTAAATGGGCTTTTGCATAAACTATCTTCTATAACTAGAATGTTCTCCCTCCTCACCTTTTCTTAGAATTTCTAACCATTTTTGCAGCTCAGCTCAAGTGCTATCTCCTACAAAATGCCTTTCCTGGTTTTCCAAATCTGATAGTGTTTTTTCCTCCCATTCTAAAGGAACTTTGTAATTTAAAGTGTGTGTGTATGTGTGGGTGTGTGGGTGTTTTATATAGTATTTACTCATCTATACACTTATTTTCCCCAATAGAATGTTAAGTCCTTAATGGCCTGAGCTGCTTGGTTTTTGTCTGTGTACCTAATTTGTGGTACATAGTAAGTAGGTAATTAATCAGATGATTGTCGATAATCATGTTATGTTTTATATGCCAAAATGTCTTCATGATATTAAATTTGTCTTGTAACAGAATGCTTCCCATTATCCAATATTGGAAAATAATCATGTTTTTAATTTTTTCTTAGTCTTGTAAGATACGACCTTTCAACTTTGATACCAAGTTTCATTAATACCCAAACACAGACTTAGAATTACTTCATATTCATGGAATCATAGGGCTTAGATCTGGAAGGGACCCTGAAATAAAATTACCCATTGAGATAAAGAAACTAATGCCAGAGAGGTTTGGTATCTTATGTAAGGTCACATAAGTTTCACAAAATAGTTTTTCAGACCAATTTTATTGCCCAATTGTAGATTTAAATTTATCTTTTGTCTTTTACTTGACTTCAGTTTTGTCTTATCCATCTTGTACTCTTTAAAAATAGAGAATGATAAAGGCAGCAAATTATGATTTGAACAGATTTAATGTTATCTTGCTGAAAACACTTCTATCTATCAAAAGACAGGCGGGGCCCAGGAATAATTAGTGGAGAAGTCAGGAGAGAGAGAGAGACTTCATTCCAAAGAATCATACAAGGCATTGTGTGGGTTGTTGCCGAGGAGGGAATACTGCCTGTACGGAGGTTAATTTTTATTTTATGTTCAAATATTATGCAATTTCCTGCACATGTATTTAAAAATGTCTTATTTGAATGATTGAGTCATTTTTGATTACGAGTGAAATAAAGTGTTCACTACAATGTATACACATAAGTTATAATCATACTTTTTCTTGAAGTTTCTGTCACTAAAAAAGCCTTAGGCTACAAATCAGGAGATCAAGGTTCTAGTCTCAGCACTACATTGATAAGCAGTATGACCTTGAGAAAGGTAATGTGGCATATTAAAAGGATTCTTGGAGTTAAGACTATCTTGTTGAAATCCTGCCTTTGTTATAGAAATTGATGACTTTCTGCCAAGTCATAATAACCCCTTTGAACCTTATATATCTGTATAATGAGGGAGCTGGCAAATGATCTCAAAGGTTGGTCGAAAAATGTGGAATTAAAAGAGGGGGAGAACTCCAAAATAATTGACTAAAGTTGTAAATAAAGACATTATGAACTTACTTTAGTGAATCTGTGATTCCTTTCATGCTAGTAGACTCTAGAAGTACAAATCACATTCCAACCTCCTCTTTTCATTCTGCAACTTTTGTTCCTCACCTCTGCCTCTTTTCCTGGCTAATTTAAGCTCAAGTGACCTCTACATAAGATCTTTTTTGAACTACTCATTACTAATATACCTACTAATTACTTCACATCTATGTCTTTTTACTTTTTATCTACTTTATTGTATAGATGTTGACTTCCTCTCATTTTTATCTTTGCATTCTCAACATCCTCCATTGTGATAGGTATATAGTAGATAACTAATAAATGTTTGCTGATTTGCTAATTGTTGATGTAAAGATTGATATCTTTTAAAGGAGAAGCTTGTTATTAAGAGCATATCTTATTAATGCTTTATTTGTTAACATTGTTACATAAAATTGATGTTGATTGGTTTTTAATAAACCTTAGATCTTTGTTAAAAAGAACTAGTTGAGGCAGCAGAGGGAAATTAGAGTAATATCAAAAATAAAACATTCAAAATAGTTAATGATTTTAGTAATCTACTGTTTGACAAACCCAAAGACCTCAGCTTTTGAGATAAGACCATTTCTAGTCGTGAAAAGGTCCTCTAAATTTTTATTGATCAGAGAAATGCAAATTAAGACAACTCTGGGGTACCACTACCATACCTCTCAAATTGGCCAAAATGACAGAAAAAGATAATGACAAATGTTGGGGGAATGTAGGAAAATTGGGACACTAATACATTGTTGGTGGAGCTATAAACTGAACATAGCTCCCAGAACCATTCTGATGATCAATTTGGAACTATGCCCAAAGGGCTATAAAATTGTAGATACCTTTTGATCCAGCAATGTCTCTATTGGGCTTGTATCCTAAAGAGATCTTAAAGGAGCCAAAGGGACCCACGTGTACAAAATGATTATTTTTGTGACAGTTCTTTTTGTAGTGACAAGGAACTGGAATCTGAGTGGATGCCCATCAGTTGGAGAATGGCTGAATAGGTTATGGTATATGAATGTTATGGAATATTATTGTTCTATAAGAAATGATCAGGAGGATGGTTTTAGAAAGGCCTGGAGAGACTTACGTGAACTGATGCTGAGTGAAATGAGTAGAACCAGCAGATAATTGTACAAAGCAACAGCAAGATTATACAACGATCAGTTCTGATGGACGTGGCTCTTTTCAACAATGAAATGATTCAGGCCAATTCCCATGGTCAAGTGATGAAGAGAGCCATCTGCTATAAGAGGGAAGGCTGTGGGGACTGAGTATGGATCGCAGCATAGTATTTTTACTCTTTTTGTTGTTTGCTTGCATTTTGTTTTTTCTAATTTTTTTTCCTTTTTGATCTGATTTTTCATGTGCAACATGATATTTGTGGAAAATATGCATAGAGGAATTTCTCATGTTAAACATATATTGAATCACTTGCTGACTGGGGGAGGGGGAAGGGGAAAGGGAGGAAAAATATTAGAATACAGGGTTTTGTAGGAGGGAATGTCGAAAATTATCCATGTATATGTTTTGAAAATAAAAACCTTTAAAAAAAAAAGTAAAAGTCAAAGTAAGAATTTTTTTAAGGGAGGGGGAAGGCACCCTTATAGTTGTGTCAGTTCTCTTTTTTAGACACTAGACCCAGTTTATTGAATTGACAGATAATGTGTTCCATGAAAATCATCTGCACAACAGAATCAATTCTGATTATGTCATATGTTATTTTCCTCCAGGGCGAATGTGTGCACCACCCTTCCATTTAATGGTGACTTCCTTTGTCTCCTGGTTTTGTTAATGGCAAGAATGTCTGTATTGGTATTAGTTGTTTCAGATCTACATAGTCACTGAATTAGAATCTTACATTGAGATTCTCAACAGATAGGTTAATGTTTATAAATTCAAAAATTCAATTAAAAAAAATCCTATGTGATTCTTTGCACTCTGTTCCTCTTCTATTATTGGGCTGTTACTGTTGAAGTGAAAATAGGCCATACAGAATAAAAAAGCTGTTTTATATTTTCCTTTCTTGAATATGTTACCATGACCAAATAATTCATCCACCTGCTAAGAATAAGCCTCTCTGTACTATGTTAGGCTATCAGTCCTCAGAAATTAGGTCTGATTTGTTCCTGGTACCTTATCAGTGGTTTCTGTAGCATTATAGAATGTGTTTTTTAAAGAGCTGCCAGGCCCTTTTTATGTATGCCCTTATAGTGGGATTGTAGAGGACATTCAAGTGGCAACAAAACATTTGAAGTACCATGGAAACGCTCCTGGTTTGCACTGGAAGAAAAGATTTAGATTTTGAAGGATATATAATGATCATTTAGTCCTTATCTTATGGATGGAAGGTTACAAAGACAGCAGGAAACATTTGAACTCAGGCCTTTTGATTCCAAACTTAATGTTCTGTTTAAAGTGGTTTTCTTAAAATATTCAACCTTGTTTTTTAAGAAACACTGTTAAAAAGTGTATTACATGAACTATCATTTCGAATCATTCTTTGTGCAGGTTTGTGCCACTGTTTTTGAAGGAATGTGCTTTGTGGTTTGTGTTTGTGTGTGCTTTTTTAATTTGTTAAATCAAAAATCTTCCATGAAAAAAATATCGATTGTGACATATCTATTCTGGCAGAGTCTCAAAATACACTTTTCAAGGATACTTTCTGTGCAGCCTCAGTTAAGTCTCCAGAATCTGAAATTGTATTAAAAATGTTTTGAAAGAGTTTTATTTCAGGTGTATAATAGTATAATTTAATGTGTATGATCTTGGTAGTCTGGTACTTATCTTTATGTAACAGTGTAACAATTGGTTCATAAATATTTAACAAGAGGAATGTTTTATTTACATGTATAGCCTTGTTTTTGTTATATATGACTTTCAAAATGAAATCATTTGGATATGAATACTATATATTTTTTCCTTTTGCAAACTATGAGATTTTGAAGAATAGAGTCTTTTTGATAGGTTTGTTGGAAGTCTTCTACACAGACAGCTGTGATAAAGATTAAATTTGAAGCCAGCTTTTTGAAATAACATCTTAGATTATTTTTTATAATATATCTTATTTTAATAAGTCCTTTTATAACTTTTATCACTAATAAGTCCTTGCATGTATATGTACTTAATGATAAAGAAAGTTTTATAAATAGGTAGTTGACCCTGAATCTTTTTTTTTACTATTTGGTTCCTTAAAGCTCTTTTTATTTTTTAAAATATATACTCATCTTCTGGAGTAAAAGTATTGGTGTTCTATTTTAAATGTGGTTTAGGATAGTTAATATCTTTTTCTCTTGGTACAAATTTTACTTGTTCTATAGTTTACCTTAAAAAAGAGAAAAGGATCATGCATGTGTTGTTTAGCCAAATATATCCTTTTTAAAAACCAGGTGACAATAATCACAATTCAATTTAATAAATGTATAACTGGTTACCCTTAGAGTATATGTAGGATTTTGTGCTCTTGGCTGACATCTAGTGGGACGTATAGAAACAAAATAGATTTGGATGGCAGCACAATGCAGGATCCTGAAGAACACACACACACACACACACACACACACACACACACACACACACACACACACACACACACACGAGTGACTTTAGAACTCTTGAGTTTTCATCCCCTTGTTTTGCAAATGGTACAACTGAGGCTTGGAACATAAGCATTGTAATCACTTAGTAATGGTGAAACCAAAGTGAAAACTTGAGCCTTTAGATGCTAAAATTGCATTTCTTCACTTTTGTGCGGAGGCTCTCTTTGACAAACTATATGTTTCCCTTCTTGGTATAATGTTATTTTAAAAATTCATAATTTAAGAAAATGCTAAATATTACTTAGAAGTTTGTAAAAAATCAGGATATAAATTTTTTTTTTTTCTACCAAAGTTCACAGACTCCTGAAACCCTATGCACAGACTCCTCAGAAGTACAATGAACTCCAGATTAGTCTTATTCCTGGTCTTTTCCACTATACACACTCCCTTTCTACACAAACTCTTCACTTAAGCCAAGTTGATAGCTTCACTCTGCCCAGGGCAGCAAAGTCTACTACAAATTCACAGTATTTAATCTCAGCTAGCTGTTGGTAATACAACAAAATTTATTTTTTCCTTAATTTATTCTCTGTCTTTACTTTTATCAGTTCAAAACCTTCAATTCTCAAACCTTTCTTGCCCACTATACTTTAAATTTCTTTTAACAGATGTTCTCTGCCTTTTATTTTACTGAGAAAATTAAAGCCTTTCAACATGAACTCTCTCTTCCTTACCTCATATGTCTCCATCTTCACTTATCCTTTCTTTCTTTACTCCTGTCTCTGAGGAGAGCGTAATGCCTGGCACACAGTAGGTGTTTAAAAATGTATATTGTAACTGTGTATAGAGGGGTTGCACTTGTCTGTGACCAGGTCAGTTACTTGACAACCTGTGCTCTTACTCCTATCTCCTCTTCTCCTAGAGTTGGCCCTGTTGATCATTTTCTTTCTCTCTCTTGTATATCTTTAGTCTCCCTTCTATTGGTTCTATCCCTGCTACTTCTTACAAACATGCTCTGGTCCATGATAGCTCCAAAAGAAACCCATTTGAACCTACCTCTCGAGCTATTGCTTGATATCTCTTCCATTTCACTGCTGAACACCTAAAGCATCATCTACACTCATTGTTTCTACTTCTTCACTGCTCATTCTTTGTTTTATAAACAAACACACACACACACACACATATGCACGCACACACAAATAGGTTTTGTTTTGTTTTGTTTTTTGTTTTCTTTGGTTCCACCATTCCAATAAAACTTTTTTTCCCCCCAAGTTGCCACCTTGGAAGTCACTGATTACAGAATCTCATGACCTTTTCTCAGTCGTCGTCTTCTTTGACTTCACTGTAACTTTTGATTTTAGTAGCCATTCCCTTTTCCTTAACATACTCCATTTTCTGGACTTCGATAGTATGTAACTCATTTCCTTTCAGTTGAATCCTTCTCAAGTCATGTTGCTGGATTTTGAGCCCCAAAGCTCCATTATGGACCATTTTCAATTCTTTCTCTTCACTTTCCCTCAGAGAATCCTATCATCTTCTATCAGTTTAGTTATCTATATGTAGATGACTTCTGGATTGATTAATACATTAATATTTTTTCTCCTAAATTCTAATAATACATCATAACTCCCTATCATGTTTTGTGATGGCTCTCAGAATCTGAATTAGAAGAGACCACAAAAACCATGTAATTAAATCCAAATGTGAACAAGAATCACCTCTAGAATAAATCCAAAAAGCTTTTGCTAGAAGGTCTTCCCTCCTAGGGAACTCATCACTCTGGGATGTGGTCCATTTGGCTAGCCCTCATTATTATAGGAACTTTTTTTCTACATTGAGCTTAAATCTGTCTGCATGGGGCTTACCTCATTATTTCTAATTTTGCCATCTGGGACCAAGCAGAACAAATTTAATTCCTTTACCATATGACATCTTATGAAATATTTGATATATTCTGCTTCCCTAAATCCTCACTTCTCAAGGCTAAATGCCCTCAGTTTCTTTAGCTTATTCTTAAATGGTATGAACTTAGGCTCTTTGAGATATCATAGTTACCCTCCTTTGGATATACTTTATCTGAAAGTTCCTTAATAGGAACTCTTTGCACTTTGTGTTGCTAAATGCTTAGCATTGTGCCTAGCACATAGACATGTAATATGTTTGTAAACATGTCTGAAAACAGTGTACAATATTTTAAATATCTTGCTGTTATCTCTTTACTAAAATTTTTACTTAAAAGTTTTGCACCAATGTTTATATTATGTGCGCGCGCGTGTGTGTGTGTGTGTGTGTGTAAGTAATTTTTTTTCCTTTTTTTGCTGAGACAATTGGGGTTAAGTGACTTGCCCAGGGTCAAACAGCCAGGAAAAAGTGTCTGAGGTCTGATTTGAACTCAGGTCCTCCTGATTTCAGGGCTGTGCCATCTAGCTGCCCCAAACCTAACAACTTTATTATTAAGTAAGATGAATTATATTGTTTACAGTATACTTCTTCTACAAATATAGAAATAACTAGATTTGAGTAAGTAATTCGTTTGTGGTTAACGAAGCTGTATTTGATAGCAGAAGTAGAACACCATTAACTAATTGTTGGCTTGTTGGCTGATTTTTCATTTTATAGTTTTAGAATGTTAATCTGAAAAAAAATTAATACAATTTTGTTTTAAAGAATTTTTTAACCTTATTTTAAAGAAATATCTCTTCCATTATTTGCATATATCTTAGAATTTTGAAACTCAACCAACATCCTAATTTTACTGATGAATAAATAGTTTCAGAGTTTATTTCTTACTCAAAGTGGTATGTATAGGTAAACACCAGAGCCTAGGATTCAGATCTATAGATAACAACTCTTATTGTTTCTTTGAATGGAGGAAGACTAATAATAGTCTTACCATTTTCAATTTTATCCCTTTTTGCCCATATTTTGCATCTGCAACTAGAAAGCAGATGTCTCCTAATTATGCATATTTGTTAATAAAATTACATCATAATATGCCTTTTATAAATGGCCTTTTGTTAACTTTGAGTTTGTGAACATAATTTCAGTCTAAAATCAGATATTCTGAATTTGTTCCAATAGCCGACTACACCACCAAATCAAGGAAGACCAGATTCTCCTGTCTATGCTAATTTACAAGAATTGAAAATATCCCAGTCTGCACTTCCCCCTCTTCCTGGCAGTCCTGCGATTCAGATTAATGGAGAATGGGAAACTCATAAAGACAGTACAGGACGTTTTTATTACTACAACAGAGGAACACAGGAAAGAACCTGGAAGCCACCTCGATGGACTCGAGATGCCAATGTAAACAAAGGAGACTGCCAGAACTCAGGAGATCAAGAGGTAGGAGTCGGGGACAGTCATCAAAGCTTTCTGTTCCATTATTTGAAGGAAATAGTTTTTTTCCTAAAGCATCCACAATCTCAAAAGTGCTAAATATTATTTCGCATCATTTTACTTGTGTTGGTTATTTTCTTCATATCTTGGATAAAGTTACTGTCATGTTATAGCACAACCCATTCTGAATTGTTGCGTGAAACATCTTTCCCAGTCTTTTTAGGATCATGGAAGAAGTGGAGAAACAATTATGTAACTTAGCTGAGTCAACTAGGTAGCAGCGTTACTTAGGATCAAAGGATCACTAAGTAATGTAAGATTTAAGTTCCTTGAGAGCAGGGAGTATTTTTGCTTTTCTTTATATCACCAGTTTTATATGCTTATGTACCTGACACTCATTTAACAAGGCTTTCATCATTGTTAATATCTTAGGTTTGGTGGTGGAAGGATTCTAGTGTTAATTTAGCCCAGCCCCCTAATTCTTCAAAGAAAGAAATTGATTCCCAGAGAATCAATGGTGATCAGACAGGTAAATTGTAATGTCAGAGAGCAACTATTTGTAACTTACTTAACAAAAAATTCATGGCCAGTAGATTTTTTTTTTTTTTTCAAATTACTGTCCAAAACTAGTTATCTATAAATCAAAGAGTTGAGCTATCTGAACTTTAAGGTTATAGAAAGATTGCTAGAGGAACTAGCTCTAAAATTCAGTGCTTCTTTGTAAGCTTGACAATTATCTATTGTCACCATTTTATTCTTCCCCCCCCCCCCCCCCCACACACACACACAGCTAGGAAGTGTTAAGTGTCTGAGATCTAGATTTGAACTTGGGTCCTCCTGAATTCAGGGCTGGTGCTCTGTTCACTGCGCCACCTAGCTGCCCCCCACCATTTTATTCTTAAATGCTCAGTAACTCATTCTAATATTTTCCTCCATTCTGAGTAAAAATATGCAGTTTCATCACTAGGATTAAATATGTTCTACTTTATAGTCAGCACTTTGCTAAAGTGGTGGGTATTCCTTCTGTTGAGGCAAATTATAATGGATGATCTATGGGATGGTCTGTGCTGTGGCCAAAAAAAATTCCATCACTTTAGTCCAGTATTTTGACTGTGAGCTTTTTGGAAATTATCTAAAGTAGTCCTTCTGACAACAGATATTGTTGTATCCATATAGGGAACCCTTTTTAACTTTGGAAAATATACCATAACCTATATGAAAATCCAAATAAACTAGAAAGTTTGGGAGGGAATTGTATTTTCAAGTGACTCAAATTCCATTTCATAAATATTAGCTAGTTTCTATTTTAGTAAGAATGCTTTGAAATTCATAAATCAAAGCATCATCCTTAAAAGGGATGGTCCTGCTTATTTATAACCCCTTGGTGCTGAATTGATTGAAAATACTACTTCAAATAGATGAATATTTCTTTAATTTCTTTTATACCAATAATTTGCCCAGCAAATGTTTTTTTAATTTTTAGTGTAAATATTAACCAAGCCCATCTTTTTTTTTTTTTTTGAATTAGTAAACCCCCAAATGATATTTAACAGAATTTGCTTAAAAAGTGGCATCTCTTATGAAATGTGTGATTGTTATATTGTCATGAATCATATAGTCTTGAGTCTTTTGAGTATCCTGCCTGTCATCTGTCTGTTTGGATTATGTTAACAACTACAATAGATACCAGTATCTGTTTGTTAAGAACGTGTTGGGAAAGCCAGGGCATTTTCTAGGTTATTTGTGTATGTGATCAAGTTTTGTTTTTCCTTCTCAAACTTGCCAGTCCTATTATTTTATTTTGATTGCCTTTTGTTTTTTGTTTTTTCAAGGCAGGAAGAATAGTATTCTTTGATAAGGGTGGAATGTATTATCTGATGATTTGGCCGGGGGTGGGGGGGGTGGGAGGGTGGGGGGGGAGATAAGCTTAAATCTGAATGAAGGTGATTATTTAAAAAATTGTTAAAATCTATGGAACAAGTTTTTGTGCTGGAGGTGATTTGACAGGTTTGATTTAAATGTATTTTTATTAGTTTCTGAAACAATAAAAGCTGCCATTCTCATTTTTTCTGAATCATAATGTGACTGTGAGAAGGGCAGTAGGAACTGCCTGTAGGACTGTAGGAACCATCACTGTACACATATGGCAAATATTGTAGCCTGATTGCTGCCTGAAACGTTTTCGACTGTATGCCTTACCGTGTTTTTCCCTTAAATTTAAAAAATTGAAATAACTGAATCATTGTTTCTTTTGTTACCCAAGATGGTAAGTGCAGTTTTCAGGTAGAGGTCATTATAACATAGTATATGTGTGTATACATTTTAATTTAATAATTTTATATAATTTAGTAATATAATCTATGCTACTTTAGATCTTAATACAATTTAATAATATATTCTATGCTACTTTAGATCTTAATACACAGAAATAGGAAATTTTATTTTCAATTAGATAGTGTCATGTTTATAAAAGGAGTTATTTACTTCTATGTGGCTTAATTATCATTTTTACTTGCAAAGTGATGCATTTCCCTTATTCCTCTTTTTCTTAGAAGAGCTCTTTATGGAGCCTTTTATATTTTGAATAAAATTTCCTTCTTAATAAAAAATAGGGAAGGGGTTTATTTAGATTTTTAAGCTTTAAGGGACCTTTCACAACTGGAGAGGCTTTAAATTTTTATATTTTATATTTCTGATTTGTTAGTTTTGTTGAATTTTATTGGGCTTTCTTAAAGTGTTATTTTTTTTTTTTTCTGTGATAAACTTTTGGTCTCAGAGTCCCTGCTGTCTATTGAAAGTTGTTAACCTAAATTTAATAGGATCTTTTTCGCTTCTGTTCTTCAACTTTTTCCTCTGCTTTTTAGTTTTGTTGATATTGTTTAGTTTGTCATTTTTGAACTTTTACCTAACTAGCTTTAAATACACTGGTTACTTGCAGCTAATACCTTTGCTAAATGAATATTTGATTTTGCATTTCATGAATTGAATAAATTGAAAGTAAAGTAAATTGTGTAGGAAAATAATTTATTACAGTAGATGAAAGTAATAAACTATTGTTTTCAGAAATAGAAATATATTACTAATGTTACTTACATGCTAATTATAAGTAGCATCTATTTAGTGTTTTAAGTGCAGTATTTTACATGTGTTTCCTCATTTGAGCCTCAAGCAGTGCTGTGAGAAAGAAATTATTATTTACATTTTACAAATGAGGAAATAAAGCTGAAAGATGTTAAATAACTTGCCCAAAGATGCTCAGCTAGTGAGTATCAGGTCTTTCTGAGTCCAGACCCTGCATGCTAGTCACATGCCCTCTGCCTGTTTAGTTATAGAAGCATTTTAAGCTTGCTTTTAAATTGTGTCTCTCAAAATTTTTAATATACATAAAAACTGAAGAATAATTTTTTTTCATTTACTTTTACTTTTGCCTTGCCTCGTTGGTGTGTTCTGACTGGGAATTCAGTTAGAATTTGTGTAGATTTCTATATTTGATTTAGTCTAGAAGAATTATTAAGGGTCTGGTGTAGTCTAGGTATTGGATTTTTTTCTCTGGACTTAGTAAGGTAGGAGAGAAATTTTTTGTTCACTCAAAACTTCCCTTCCTCCAAAATCAAAACGTCCTATGGATATTTTTGGACTAGAGGATCGCAGTGCTGCCTTAAGTAATGATAATGAAGAAAGAACTAGACCCCACAGATTTCAGTTGCTTTGGGGCCTGCCTAGCAATGGCTATGTTATCTGCTCTGTCTGTTGAATCCATGAATAACCTTTTACTGTGTGATGCTTTAAGAGAGAAGACACAATTAGCATGATAGAAAGTATTGGGGATCTTTTTACCTTTTGCTGGTATTTCTGGTGGTCATGTGATCATTTTAAATCTGTCAGTAAAATTCCAGGTACTTCTTAAAACATTAGAATACTAAAATTCTTAATGTATTTTAAGTATTGATCTATGGGAACCCATAAAGTGTGACCTAATTAATTTCTAAACATCAACTTAAGACTCTTCCAAGAAATAACTGTACTTGTCTTATGTTAGTATTATTAATGAAAAATTAATGAAAGAATAAAAGGAACATCATTCAGAGTTTTTCAAAAGGTCGTATAACTGGTTTTTTGTTTGTTGTTTGATTTTTTTTTTTTTTGGATATGTTTTGATATGTTCAAACTTTCTTCAAAGAATACTTAAAATGCTTTTGTAAACTGCATGTAACAGTCTGTGTGCGTAAAATTACTGCATGTAACTAAATGTCTGTGTACATAAAATTGAATTCACCAACTCTTAAACTCTTCAATTTTAATACTTTGCCTCACTTAACATTTTCTTATTAAAGTGTGTATTTTAAAATTATTTTTAAAAATTAATTAGTATTTTTTGAATATGTGTTAGTTTACCTCTTAAAAATGCAAATGGCACTTTGCTCATACTATACCTCATTTTCAGATCTTTTAAGCCATATTAAATGGATATCTTAAGTTTTGAACTTCCACATACTCATGTTGAAAGAAACAATTCTTATGTTTCTGACTACTTCTAGCTTCTTTCATCGGAAGAAAACTACCACAGTTCTTGTTTCAGCCAATCAGATAGTCAGTGTGGTTCTCCTCCAAGGGGCTGGTCAGAGGAGTTGGACGAACGTGGGCACACCTTATATACCAGTGACTATACTAATGAAAAGGTACTTCTTTTTTATGTCATCACATCTAAGTTGGTGGAATCTGTATAAAATAATACTCTAGTCAGTACTAGAGTGTTAATGTTGTAAAACTTACTGAGAATACTCATGACAGTAATTCTAGATTTGTATTGTTAATGGCTGTTAAATCCCAGTATAGTTAACTACAAATTCATGGTTTTAGGCTCTCACACGCTCGCTCTCTGTCTCTCTGTCTCTCTCTCTCTCTATGTATATATATATGTGTGTATATATATGTATATGTGTATAGATAGTGTGTGTGTGTGTGTATATATATATATATATATATAATGTGTGTGTATGTATGTAGTTTGTGTGTATATATACATACATATATAAGCCAATTATTGTTATTACTATTTTATCAACAAAGGTTTAAGATGTGTTGCACTACCTTTAAAAAAAAAAAGACCGCCTTTTTTAAGCATTTTTATTGAAGTAATCTTTTTCCCCCCTTACCTTTCTTTTAGGATCATACTTTTTATGTTATTCTTTGGAACAGTTTTGTACATTGCTATGATACTTTCAATTCATTATCTGTTATAGGAAAATATTTTTTAATTTGGAGGCATTGATTTTTCATATATAGCAGTATAATAGATGTGGAACAGAGGATATATCATGTGCTAACCCATACTTTTCATTCTAGTTTGGATTTGGAAAGATGTTTGCTCAAGCATCTCAGACATTTAGTAATATATGTGGCTAAGTGATTTGGTTGTTATAGTTGGCAAAGTTTTTATTTAGCAGTCAATCTTAAATGATTAAGTAGTGATATTTGCTTTCATTTTCCTTTACCTTCTCTATATTATTTAAAATGGCTACAAATTACTACTGTTGTATTTTTATAATAGTTCTTTTCAGTGATATGCATAGGATAAAGCAGTCCATTAGGGAAAAGGCCAAACGGAATTATATTAAGTGAATAATTATTCCAAGTTGTTATAATCTAAAATTAAAAAGAATAAAAATCTGCTCTCTTTTTCTGATCATTTCTCTGTGTGCATGTTCATATGCATGCTCTCACATGTTGTACAGTGTTGTAAAGTAGGAAGAAATTTTAATGGTTATTTAGTCCCACTTCCTACCCTGGGTAGCAGAACCCACTTCAAGCAGGCCAGTTGTTTAACAAATAGGCTGCTTTTATAAAGCTTCCTTCCTAGTGAACTGAAATTGGTCTCCCTAAAGCTTTCTCATCTCCTAGCATTGTTGTAATAGAAATAATAATATTTGTAGTATTAGGAAAATCCATTCCAAGATCTTATTGTGGTTTTTAAACAAGGTGAGTGGTATTGGGGAAAAAGAAGGGAAAAACTCTACTTAATTTTTTTTAATATAGTATGGTGATAAGTTAAATATTTGCCATCTATGTGTATTATATTCCTTTCATCAAATAGTGGGGAAAATATAAGGAAAGAAAAGAATTCAAGATTACAGATTACACCCGTCAAACCTAAAGATATTATTTCTCCTTCCTCTTATTTTTTGTTTTTTGTAGTGGTTGAAGCATGTTGATGATCAAGGCAGACAATATTATTACAGTGCAGATGGCTCTCGATCAGAATGGGAATTACCAAAGGTAAAAAAAAAAGTTTGTAACCAATTTTCCTTTTTAAACTGTTTGAAAAATAAAATTTCCTTTTTTACATTTCGTTAAGATTGAGAATGATTTTTCATTTTTCATTGAGAATGATTTTTCAAGATTAAAAATTATTATTTCATTTAAATAGATCCTACCAAATATATATCTTGTTTCCTTTTGTACCTAATATAAACTGTCTTTTAAGGCCACATATGTATTTCTGTTTGGTTAATCATCATTTATTATGTTCTTTTTAAGAATTTTTTTTAATGTCTGCTTTTTATTGTTATCATAGTTTTCCTGAGTATCTCTTCACCTACCTTCCCAGAAAAATATCTCATGTAAAAAAAGTTATATTTTTAAACTGATCAATACATTGAAAAATTCTGAAAACATGTCCAATATGTAACATTTGTAGACTTCCCATCTCCATAAAGAGTCAGATTGGAGATATTTTCTCACATTTCTTTCAGTCATGCTTGCTGTTTATAATTTTATTACTGCTCCACTTTTGATTTTTTTTTGTGTGTGTGGGCTTATTCTTTTCATTTACATTGTTTTTGTGTGTGGGGGGGTGGGGGTTTCTTGGCTCTGCTCATTTCACTTTGCAACAGTTTATGTAGATTTTTCTGTACTTTTCTGTAATCACATTTCTTACAGCATGATATTTCATTATATTGATGTACCACAATTTGCTTAGCAATTCCCCAATATATGGGCATCTATTTTGTTTCCAATTCTATCACATGAAATTCTGCTGTAAATATTTTGATATATAGGAATATTTTCTCCTTAGTGATTGATTGCTTCCTTGAGGGATAAACACAATAATGAGACTCTGCTTTAAAGTATATGAACATTTTTGTCACTTTATTTGCAAAATCTAAAATTGTTTTGCACAAAATGCTCATGTTGCTTCACAGCTTCACCAGCAAAATAGTGGTATGCTTATCATTCCATGTCCCCTACAGCATTGTCTTTTGCCAATTTTTGCCTTTGTCAATTTGCATTCATTCAAGGTTGTATTGATTTATGTTTATCTTACTATTAGTGATTTGGAGGATTCTTTCATGGATTGTGAATACTTTGAAATTCTTATTTTTGATAACTTTCGTTCCTATTCTTTGGTCACTAAAGTATTGGGGAATGGCTCTTAGTTTTATATATATTTATTAATTTTTAAAAATATTATTGGGTAGCTGTAAAGAGCAGGAACTCTGTATGATTGATTTAATCCTACAACAAGGTGTTAACTCAGTAGAATTGATAAGACAATGGTTATCTAGTTTAGCACATGAGTTCTTTAGTTCAGTATGATTGATTTAATCTTTCAATAAATAATGGTTCCCTAGAGATATAATGATTGGTTTATATTCAATATACTGTAATCATGTAATTGTAATAGAACATATAAACTGGGGACAAATTGGGGACAAGACAGAGGCAGACTTTAAGATGGAGACGGTTGTGGTGGCTTTCCTGCATTTTCTCCACTGAAACCAAGACCCATTCCAGAGGGCCTCTATCTGGGCCCCAGGTGAAGGAGACAGACTGTGAAAGAGATAATAAAAACTTTAGACTTTATCCCTGACTATTCTCGTGGTGATTACTCTACTAAAATGAAGGCTGGTCTTGGGAGAGAAAAATTATACAAATATTTTTTTCCAAGGCAGCTAGATGGTATGGTGGCTAGAGCACTAGCCCTAGAGTCAGGAGAATCTGAGTTCAAATCTAGCCTCAGACTTCCCAACTGTGTGACTCTAGGCAAGTCACTTAAAACCCACCTGCCTCAGCCTTTTCCCTCCATTCAACTATATTTCTTCTTATCCTGAGTGCATTAATTTCATCTGTGCAAAAGTTTTTTGTTTTCGTGTTATCAGAGTTATCTATTTTATTTTTGCAGTTGCTCTATTTCTTGGTTAAGAGTACATCTACTCATAGCTGTGAGAGGTATATAATTAGTTTCTCTTTAACATTTTCATATCATGATCTTTAATAATAAGGTAGCATACCCACTTAGACTATATTGTGTAATGTAGTATAAGATGTTATCTGGGTCTAATTTTTGCCAGACTGATTACTAATTTTCCCAGAAGTTTTAATCAAATACAGAATTTTTTTCCCTGAATTATTTCTGTTTTCTATTTTATGAAATATTATTCTTGATTCTGTTGTTTCCATTCTCCTTTGTCTGGTTCATTCCATAGATCTGTGTTATTATTATTACTACTATTACTACTACCAATTATACATGTTTTTGATGCCTGTTACTTTATAATATAGTTTAATATTTGGAAATGCTGTTCCTTATTTATCCTTTTTATCATTTCTCTTTATTTTAGATCTTTTATTTTTCCAAATGAATTTTATTATTTCATCAAATTCTACAAAGTATCCCCTTAGTAATTTTATTTGTGTATCAGTAAAGGTATAAATATCAAAGACAGTGAATCAATTAATTCTTGTCTTTAAAGAGTTTATAGTCTTCTGAGAGAACACTACATTCATAGATAAAAATAGAAAACATACTTGTATACAAAGAAATTTTGTAGGAGGTATTGGGGGGGGGAGCAGGAGCCTTGGCATGGAGTGGGAAAATGGAATGTCACAAATGAAGAACATGAAACAGGCCAGTTTGGCTAGAAAATAGTATCTTGAGGGAAGTACTGTAGAATTGTTATAGAAATAATTTAGAGCCAGATTGGAAAGTGCTTTAAATACTAAACAGAGAGGTAAGTTTGTATTTTATCTTAGATGAATTTGGGAGCTTGGGACTGAAGCTTTTTAAGCAGAGGAGTTAAATATTCATATCTGTGCTTTAGGAATATCAATTTGATAGTGGAATTGAGAATGAATTAGAGAAAGAAGAGACTGGAAGCAGGAAGAACAGTGATAGCAGGGCTAGTATAGTTTTTGGTGATGTGATGGGAGCGTGGGCTTTGGTGATAGCTATATGAATTTAGAGAAGAGAGCATCATTGTAGAGGTGGGAGGTCTGCAAGTGTTGCACATTTCATGTTTTCCCACATTTTTTTTGGATGTATTGTCAGTTAAACTCATAATTTTTTCCTCCTCTTTTTCTTTCCTTTTTAATCTTTAAAAACCAACTTTGTTATATGAGATTACTTTTGGAAATAGGGAAATTATGATGATATAAAAAATAAATCAGTAAAAATGTATTTAAAAGAAAAGAATGAGTAGGATACTGTGTGGAAAAGAATTGTCAAGAGATGTTTAATTTTAGAATCAAAACTGGTTTTGTTACAATTGGAATATTTCTTTACTTTGTCTTTTAAATTACACTTATACCTTTAGAGACTCTGGTTTTGGAGTTTGGGGGTTTTTTGTTTGTTTTTAGTTGGCTGTGATGGAGTTGAATTGAGAGATGCCGATGACAAAAATTTTTTTAAAAAACATTTTACTATAAAAGTGTTTAGGGCAAGTAAATGGTATAGTGGAAAAGAAGGCTAGTCCTGGATTCAGAAAGACCTGAATTCAAATCCAGCCTTAAATATTTACTAGCCAGGTAATCCTGGGAAAGTCTGATTTACCTGCCACAATTTTCTTATCTTTAAATTGAGGATAATAATTGCACTTACCTTCTAAGGGATTGTGAGAATCAAATGATATAAATATTTGTACAGTGCTTTGTGAATCTTAAAATATTATTATTGCATGTAAAAAATCATAATTTTCATTTAGCATAATTTTATGAGAAATTTAAAATATAGTTACATTAACTCTTTAGCTATGTATAGTTTTCTTTTGATGTAGAGAATATGTACTTAAAGTAAAACCTTTTGCATAGAACTCAGTGCTAATCTATGTTCATTGTCTAAATATCTAGAGCCTTTTTTATATTTATATTATAGCACTAATAATTCTATTAAAATAAGAAGAAAACTTTATCCTGGAAATTCAGTAAACCTATTAAGCTTGGAATTTGTTGTCATTGCTAAATAACTTTTTTTTTAACAAATGATATAAAATTTAGGGAAAAAACACATGCTATCTTCCATATTATGCATATGTGGAAACATTTCCTTTTCTGTGGCCTTGTTTAGTGAATAATAGTAGTGTCGCTTCCCAAGGGAAGACATTATGAATTCTTTTTTTTTAGTTTTTGCTGCTAAGCAGCTTCAGGATAGAGAAGCCCAACTTATCTACTTTATTTGGTGTTGACTTGGCTGTGTGCCCAGTTTGGTGAATGGAAGGTTGGAGCTCGAAGTCAGGCATTGGTCTTTCATGCTTTCATGGCCAGTGTCAAGCACTACCATTACGCATTAGACGAACTCCTGTTTGCTACTTCAAAGAAACAAGCCATCATGTGTTTGGGCTTGGAGAGAAAAAGAAAAAAAGAACAAAAGGTTATTGATTATGTCTTTGTGTGTATGTTTTGCAAAGCTAAGCTAAAAAATAAGTGCCTGTCCTAGGATTTTAGAGAAGAGTCCTTAGAGATCATCTCATCCAGCCCCATCTTTTCAAAGATGGAAGAAACCGAGACTCAGATGAGTTAATTAATTTACCCTAATGTATGGTTGTCTATAAAATACTCTTTGTGGAACACCACATATGTATTGTCATCTGGTTTTCATTATGTCAAAGTATTACTTGTGCTTATATTATTTATAATGGATATTTTGTTTTCTTTAGTATAATGCTTCACAGCAGCAAAGAGAAATAATTAAAAGTAGGAGCTTGGACAGGAGGCTGCAGGATCCAATAGTATTAACGAAGTGGAGGCACAGCACGATTGTGCTAGACACCAATGATAAGGTAGGAATAATTGAAGGAACTGGTAAGAATTTTGGCAGGTTCTTTATGCATGGTATTAGAGATGGATTGTAGCTGTCTTATGTAGTGTCTCTTTCGTGAAAGTCAGTTACTTTGTAATATACAGTGTTATAAAAGTCTTAATGAAGTTTTAAGCTATCAAAGATTTAAAATCCACTAAGCTTTTTGGTATACTCTATTCTCCCTGTAGACTTTTAATTTTCATCTCTATGATTATTCATGAATAGATTCTCATGTTTTAGTTGTTGATTATTATGCTATTTTATTGTATTTTATTTAAAGCATTTACAATTTGCTTTGAGGTTAGATTATTAAATTTTTGCTGACATTCATTCTTGTCTAGCTTTTAAAAAATAACAACCCTCCTTTTTTAGTTTTCAAGTCCATAGTGAATCTTTTATAACAATATATTTGAATATTTCCACCCCAGAAAAAGTATGGATTACCAGGAAAAAAACTCCAAATCTGAAGTGATGGGAAAAGCAACTTTGCTAGGACTAGTTCTTTCACCATTTGGAGGTAGTATATTTTCACTCTCTGGCATTGTATGGGGAGTGTGAAGAGTCATTGAACCAGAGATTAAGATAGAAAAGTTGGAAAAGTTTCTTCCTTATTCTTAGCCAGTTTTTTAATTAACTAGAAGGATTATTATGAATTTTAAAATATGTAAACATATTTACATATGAATATTAGAATATTTCAAAATCCAGTGTAATTTTGAATGGCTTAATATTTTACATTTATTCTTACCTATTAGTCCTCCATCATTTGAATTGGAATGAGGAGTTGGATATTTACTAGTTTTCCAGGTGATCTGAAAAATTCAAATTTCTGGTATTCATTTTTTATATCCTCTCTATGTACTTATATTTGTATATGTCTTATTAGAATATAAATTCTCTGAGGTCATGGACCATTTCTCTTTTATTTTTAGTGCATACCATGGTTCTAAGCACTTACTAAGTCCTTAATCTATGCTTGAGAATTGGTTGATTAAAGTTTGTTAGGGTATACTACCTGTTCAGTGACATAATTTATTTATAAGATAGTGAGTGCAGTAGTGAAAAATAATGAAGAAGCATAGAAATTTCTTTGATGTCTTTACTTGATTAGGATAATATCCCATTGAATTGAGAGAGTACATCTCAAAATTATAAAATTCTGGAGTTTTTTGATAATTGTGGATTTATTTTCATGTCAGATTAGTGTAATTTGGGTTTGTGACGTTGTTGATAATTTCAGCCTCTAGGGTATCTCCAAAATGAATGTATTTTTATCAGATAATTCCACTTAATTTTGAGGAGCCAGTTAGACTGTTTAACATTTTGTGCAAGAGGCTTTTGACACCTGAACACCATGTAATAGAAAGACAAAATTATCTTTTTAACCTAATAAGACAGATTCTATAGTTGAGTATCTCTATTTAATTAGAAAAATGTATATCTTTTTATATAAGACCTTAAACATTCTTAAAACAAAAAAATGTTTTTTAAATTTTTTGATCTCTTTGTTTTTTTGTCTTAGTTCATTTCTGTTTGAATTAGCTAGTTGCTAAGAGCAATTGCAAATATTTCTTCTTTGTATTTTGTTTTTGCCTGTTTTGAATACGGGAATGGGGGGGGAAATGTATCAAATGTAGGAATGTAGAAAATATGACAAATTTTCAGAATTATACTAAATTCAGAGCTTATTTATTGAAGATACTGGGGAGTTTTCCCCTCTTTTATAAAAAGAGAACTTTATGTAGGACTGTTCAATCTTTTGCTTAATTATCATTTGCTTAATTTATCATTTCATGTGTTACTTAGCAGATGGCTATCTACCAGTTTTAATGCTTTGAGTATAAGGGTTCAGAGAATTGTGTACAAAAACAGAAATAGCTTTAAATAGTATGACTAATGAATTTTTACTAAAATTGAGTCAAAATACTTAATATTAGAGACTTGCATTAACTATAAGAAAAGCAAATATTAGTTTATTTACTTATCTGGTTGATTGCCAGATGACATTAACATTTTTTTACTCAAAATTAACCAGATCTATAAGAGATTTTATTTTCAGCTTTCCTCTTTATAATATTTTAAATTATTGTCTGTATGTTACTTTTTTCAGAAATATAATTCTTTTTCAAACTTTTGGGTACTGGTTTTTGGTTTGTAGGTCTTTAATCCCCTTTAAATCTCTTTCTTATCTGACCCCCCCCTTCCATTTTTTCAATTTTAGCCAGCCAGAAATCTTAAGGGAAATGATCTAAAACTATCAAATGGTATTAACTCTACTTAGCTTATAAAGCACTTCATAACTTGGCCCAACCTAACTTTCCTGTGTCAATGGACTTCTTCCCCCTACTTGAGCTCTGTGATTCAGTCTTTATCAAGGACATTCCTTCTTTCTTTGCATTAGAAATGCCTACCCCTCACACTATTCCTCTTCCTGTAAAATGCTATTTATCCACTCTGTCTTTCACATACAACCACCTGTGATTCTCCTTCTTCCTCCAACGTCTAGTGCCTTCTTTGCAAAACTGCTGTCTTTTTTTAAGCTACTCTATGTGTTTATTTACTTTATGGCATATAACTTTTATATGTTCTGTTATCTCCACCATTACAATGTAAGCATATTGAGAGCAAGGATTATTTCATTCTTTGTACTTTGTATTGCATCTAGCACATTGCCTAGAACATAGTGTTAATAAACACTTATTGATTATCATTGAATTCCATTTCATTCAGACTTTCTTTTTTTCTCTTTTCCTTCCCCGGTGGAAATGAAGGTCATCTTTGGAGACCTCTTACTGCAAAGTTTTGCCACTCCGTAGTTATATGCTTATATAATCTACAGACTTCAGAGCTCTGGAGGTTTTCCATACAACTGAACATATTTACTTTTTGATGCAATATTTTGCTTAAAGTTGTACTTCAAAATTCCAATTTAATGGACCACATTGCCTCCAGTTGTTCAAAGAACAGTAGTGATAATTTTGTTATATAATTAGAAGATCTTAGGATTATACACTTCTAGCTAGAGGTTATCAAATCTTTTCTCTACCCTCCACAGCCCCCCCCCCAAAAAAAAAAAAAGATTTTCTTGACTGTAGTCAGGCACTTTATCTCTTATACAGTGCCAGAAGCTTTGATAGTTATTCACTTTATCAACATAGGAAAATATAGGAATACTTAAATCATATAGATGTATAGATGAATGTTAAAATAATCACAGTGAATCCTATGAAAATATTTAAACTTTATTTTTGTAAAAAAATTTTTTTTTGATCTATATTTTCCAAAACTTATGCAAAACTACTGTTAACTTAAGAATTAAGGTAGTGGAAGAATGCAGACAAGAATGTCAATAATAGAATACAATCTAGAATTCAGAAGTGTTTGACCCCTTTTCATCTTGTGTGAAAGTCTTCCTGAGGATCTATAGTTTAAATGATTACAATGACTTCTAAGACAACTGCCATGTTTCTCCCCTCTTAGATGATTTACTTTTTCAGTATGCAATATTTTGCTTCTGTGTTAAAAAAGATACTTAAATTAGATGTTTTTTCCTTATGATTCTTTTTGTTTTCTAGACTTGTATCATTGAAAGTTCTGTTATTTAATTGCTAATTGCTTTAAATGTTAGTAGCATTGCGATTTAAATTCTAATATATATGTGTGTGTGTGTGTGTGTGTGTGTGTGTGTGTGTGTGTGTGTGTGTGTGTGTGCATATATATATATATATATATGTATATTTGATAGTTCTGGGTATTTATATCTACCAGGTCTAGGTCAGATTAGTATTGGAAATATTATTTATTACTAGACACAATTGTCCCACAAATCCTTAAATTCTTAGCTATTTTAAATATGTTTATGATAGATATATGATGTATTCTAATTCTATTACACTACATTAATCAGAGAATTAAACTTGGAATTCTAGAATCTGTACTAGAATTTTAACACTAACCACTTATTTTATGTATGACACTGGTTAAGTCCTTTCTGGGCTTCCGATTGCTGAAGAGGCTGAATTAGATGGCTTCTGAGATCTTGAAAAGTTTTTAGCTATCTCTAGAGTCTTCTGTACACCTCATATTCATGATTCAGATCGACTTAAAAGAAGTCTCAGTAAACATTTTTGTAAAATCTGTAGCTTAATATGGTTGCTTCATAATCCAGTTTTTAAATTTTTAATTATAGACCAAGAATTTTTAAAATGAGGTAGGAGAGAGATCTTTAACTTTTATTCTTTTATCCCTTCAGTTTGTTTAGTAGTAGAAGAAATAAAATTATACAGCAGAATAACTTTTTGCGTTGCTTATTTTTATTTTGTAGGAATCTCCACCTTCCACAAAGCCCTGCTTTCCAGAAAATGAATCTTCTCCCTCTTCACCAAAGCTCCAAGCCACAGTTAGTATCCAGATAGCTTTAAGAAGTACATTATAGTTAATTGATTTTAATCATAAAATAGCAAGTTATTTTATTTATAAAGTATAATGCCTAGAGTGTCTTTGGACCCTTATGTCATGAACTCCACTGAGGTGTTTAAGAACACTTCCATTAATTTTAATTATATTAAAGAATCAGGAAATTCCTTTTAAAAATCATGTTTGTACAGAATATGGTAGATACATAATTTAACTTACTATTTAACTTTTTTTTTGTTATACCACATTCTTGTTAATCAATTTCTTCATAAATATAAAAAGTTGTAGAGAATATTCTTAAAAGCAAAATTACTCTCTCCCCCTTCCCCCCCTTTAGTACTGTGGAAGTGAGATGTTTTTCCTCTGTATCAAGTATGCACAAATGCCTCTATTGGGGCCAATAAACAAGTAATGTGACTAAGAGATATTGCAGGCCCCATGGTGTCCCAATCTCAAACTTAACTGACTTAAATTTTCAAGTCAGTTTTAAATTATTAGAGCTTAAAACCGCACGGAGGCATTTGAGACATCCCATATAAAGTCCGATTGTTTTAGATTAAAGTGAATGTGGCATTTACCAAGATGCTAGTCCAACCAGAATATTTAGATATTTTGGACATAAAACTGTTATACTAAATACATACAGTGTAGCTAAACTTTTAAGTGTTGAAAGGACAATTCCCAAAAATTTTGTATTAAAATAATTAAAATGAAAAATAATACATACGTGCATATGCAATATGAAAATAAAATGCTTTGATCATTATCAACTAAAGGAATCTAGGAAGGCTTTGTGGAGGAGATGTCATTTCATGAGCTGAACTTTAATGGAACAATAGTAATTAAACAAGAGAATCATAGAATGATACACCTAGAAATGACTGTAAAAAACATTCATCTATCTTATTTAAAAAAAAAAACAAAAAACAAAAACCTCAGGCACAAGTGGAATGTTATTGTCCAATGTGGCTAATAAATTTTAGAGTTAAGGGGAAAGACAGGCTTTAAAGGTAGAAAATTTTAGCAAATGTTTTTTGGGGATGAAAGTATTTATTTTGTCTAGAACTTAGTGCATGGAGAGGAACAATATGAAATAAGGTAGAAATGTTGAGTGGTCTTAGTTATCAGTCAAAGATGTTAGATTTTCACACCAGAAGCAGAAAGGAGCCCCTGAAGAAGGTTTTTGAGCTTTGGCACAGCAAAAAGCTCTTTGCATAGGGACAGTTAACCTGGGAAGAGCATAAAGGATGTGCTGGAGGAAAGAGTACAAGTGGGAAGAAAACCCATTATGAGGCTCTTATTTCAGCAACTCATGTTGATTGTAATGAGTGTCCATATAAAAGTAGTGGCCCATAGGAATTATGAGGAAAGATTGAAGAGATGTTGCAGAAGTAGGACAGATAAGATTTGATAACCAATTAAACGTAAGAGGGAAGGGAGAGGAAAGTTTCAAAATTAACATTTTCCAATAGTGGAAATTGAATGGATGGTGTAGTGATGGTGCCACAGATGTGAGTAGATGGAAGAGTAGATCTGTGGAAAAGGATCAGGTTGCCCTGGATATGCTGAGTCTGCTGTGACTGGGGGCAGTGTCTTGTGGACACTGAGGTGGGAACCTGGGCATTTGAGAGACATCTGCATCATAGAGCCAAAAGTTGGAGAAGCTGGTGCCAATGAGATTGCCAAGTTATAGAATGTAGAGAGAAGAGACTGAAGGGCCAATAACAGAAATTACTGCCTGAAAGAAAGTGGTGGGATAATCAAGGTGTTGTGAAATGTGAAGTGAAGGTGGAGAATATAGTAAGTAGCACTGTTCAGCACTCTGGAGAGGTCAGATTGACCAAGGACTCAAGCAGCAGAAAGCTCTAGCAATTTACTTTGGTAACCTATTTAGAAAGGGCATTTCAACATGCATGCTGTTCAGAGAGTGTCAGTGTTGGAAGAGGGGCTGATTATTATTATTATTATTATTATTCTCATTAAGCACATCACTTACCTCTGAAGGGGGTCTATGGCTGTAGAATAAAGGCATTGAATTAGGGATAATCCCTAAGCTTTTTTTCCAGTTCTATGATCGTTGATCTTCAAAGGCCATTTAGTTCAATCCTTACCTGAACAGAAATTGTTTTCTGTGTATATATGACATTGCTAAGAAAACAGATGTCCAACTTTGCTTAATCTTTAGTGCAGAAGCTCCTTTTACTTTTGAATATTTCTAAGCATTAGGGAGTTTTTCCTTACAAGCCCAAATCTGCTTTATTGAAATGTCTACTTTCTGATCTCAGTTCTCTTCCTCTCAACCAAGCAGAATAAGTCAAATGTCTGTTTCACATGATAACTTTTCAAATACTTAACAAAATCTTATTTTAAACTTTATTTGTACAAATGAAAAAAGCATTTATTACGCACTTAACATGTGCAGAGCACTTAGCTGAATGCTAAGAATAAAGATGGAAAAGGTCAGAGACTAATCATCTCTCACTGAACTAATGCAGTAACCTTCTAATTGGTACCCCTGCCTTAGTTTTCTCACTTACTTCAGTCCATCCTCCACATAGCTGCCAAAATAGGTTTTTCCAAAGCTCACTTGTAACCATCTCACCTTACTCTGTACACTCAAGTGGTTGGTTCCCTAATTGCTTCTATTTGGCATTCACAAAGCCTTCACAAACTGGTTCATCCTACCTTTCGAGCCTCATTACACTTAACTCTTTGTACTTCTCAGCCTAGTCAAATACATCTTATTCCCCACACATGGAATGCTGTCTTCCTGCCTTTTCATGGCACCTGTACATACCGCACTAGGCATCTACTCTCTCTTGTCTATTCTCTCTCAGAATTCCTTAATACTTTCAAAACTCCACCCAAGCACCCTTCTACCTCAAGATTTCCTGGACTTACTCTTTTCCCTCCTCTTTCAGCTACAAGAGTTGTGCTTCTGGATGCTACCTTCTATTTATTTTGTTTATGTTTGTATGTCCTGCCAAGACTTGAAAGAAGCCAGGAGGTGGAAGTGAGGGAGATAGTCATTCCAAGTACAGGGAACAGCCAGCCCAATGGCACAGAATGGACACATGAGTGTCATAGGCAAGAAGCAGGAAAAAAAAAAAAGCCATTGTTGCTACATCTTAAGAGTGCCTGGAGAAAAGTAAAATGTGAGAAGACTAAAATGGCACAATATGGCCAGCTTGTAGAGGACTAAACAGAAAGATTTCTCTGTGACCCTGAAAGTCATAGAGAACCTTTGAAATGTGAGGAGGAGGAGAAAGCTGGCTGGCCTGAGTTGTAGGAATGCCCCTTGGTAGCTGAGGGCAGGATGGATCGGAGAGCCAAGTCAAGGAGACCAGATAGAAAGTGGGGAGCAGGTCCAGGCATGTGGTCACAGAGGATGATGGGCAGCAATGTAGAAGTAGGAATGACAAGATAGATTGGCTCTGAGGCCCCTTGGGACCAGAAAGGGAAGGGTTGCCCACAAAAGGAATAAGGAAGTTGGAAATACAGGAGAATGAGGTGAAGAAAACCATGAGTTATGTTTTAGACCCACTGACATGGGTTCTAATTGTTCAGGAGGCAGTTGGTAATGTGAGTGTGGAGCTGAGGAGAAAGATGAGGCCTGTGAAGAGAGATGTAGGGATCATCCACAGCCATGCTGTGAATCTAGGGGAGCTGGTGAGGTCATGACCACCTGACACTTGGATGGTGGTCCTGGCTGCTGCTAGGTCCACCAAGCTCAAGGCCTTCCCTCCATTCAGTTGTAGTGATTTTCCTAAAGCACCCCTTTGACCATGTTTAGTCTTACACAAACTCCCAAGTGAATTCCTGTTTCTTTCAGGAGCAAATTCAAAACATCCTTTGTAACCTTGTCCCTGCCTACCTTTCTAGTCTTCTCAGACCTCATGCTGTCTTTGATCCAGTGGCCTTACTTCCTGGCTCTTAGACAAAAAACTTGAACTTTCAGCTGCTGGCATTTTCTCTGTGTTCCCAGTCCCTGAAAGTCTCTCCCTTCTCATTTCTACCTACTGGCTTCCTTTTGAGTCCCAACTAAAATCCCTTCTTTTTACAAAAAGGTTTTCCATCTTAATTATTTCTGATTGGTTGTGTCTAAAACTCATTTGTACATATTTGTTTGCTTGTCTCCCCCATTGGATTGTGAACTCTTAGAGGTCAGAGACGGTCTTTTGCCTTTTTTTGTATCCCCATAATTAGCATAGTGCCTAACACAGTGGGTAGGCATTTAAGAAATGTTCATTGTTTGACTGGGAACTAGTAGGATATCCTGTGGTCATATGATTTAATATGACATCCTCAGATAGAAAGTTTGATTGTGGCTCTTTGGAATTTGTATTGATTGTAAAGTCTGAATTCTGATTATATTTTACAAGATTAAAAGGAAGAGCTGTAGCTTAAATTATGCAAACCAGAGATGAAATACTGCTTTTAAACCATTTTTGTGAAATACAAGTAGAAAGTGCCCTGAATTTGGAGTAGAGGATGAGAATTTAGATTTGGAGTCTGCTCCTTCCTGTCTGTCTGACCAGAGGGAGATCACCTGACCCTTTTGGGCTTAGCTTTGTCATCTATAAAATGAGTGAATGGGCAAAGGGTTCTTCCACTTTTAAAACTATGTTCTTTTGAACTCTTTTGTTGTCTAGTAGAAGGATTTACTTAATAAGAGTTTTGTAGTTTTTATTTAAAACTTTCTCAGTTTAAAATTTTAATAAAAAAGTCACAGAATCATTAAATTGAAAGGAAAATCATCTATACTTGTCCTACATAATTGAGCTTTTGATATTGTACTTAATCCTGCTTCTGACACACTCAGACTATTATCTTGAGCAAGTTGCTTAACCTCTCAGGGCCTCAGATAATCCCTTTTAAACTGCAGAAAAGTTGATGATCTCTTTTAGTTAAAAACAGCTCAATTTTCAGTTCTCTGAAGCTCCCCACACCAATGAAATCATAGATCTGGGTCTCTTCACTCCACAAAACCCCAAAACCTAGCAAACTTTTTCTTATACTACATGCTCATTTTAAAAGATTTTATTGTTTTGTTTAGCTGAAACAAAGAAATGGATGTCTGTAAACAATCTTTACTCTGTTTTCTAGGGTCAAGAAAAATATGGATTATTAAATGTAACAAAAATTACAGAAAATGGGAAAAAAGTTAGGTGAGTACACTCAATTTTGGATATTGTTTTTGATATAAAATTTAAATGTTTCTTTAAGCATACATTTTTGTTACATAAGCTTATATAAATTTTATTCTGATGTGAAATTAATGCCTTTTGCTTTTTTCTCATTGTGCATTTCAGAGCTCAAGATGAAGTTCTGTGTAATGACATAACTTCAGGTAGATAGTTGTAACTGTTGCAATTATAGAGGATACTGAGGCAACACCCATTGAAAATCCCATACATAATGCTTAATAGAGCCAAGATTCTCCCCAAAATATCAGAAAGAATTAGATTTTATAATTATAAAGCTATTTAAAATTTTTTTTAAGCTGGAATATTTTCTTAGACTGGAAAGACTGATTCACTTAGGAATCTAACAACTTTTTTTGTTGTCCCAGTGTGCTTTGCACACCAGAATTATTTGCAGCCTTTGATTTAGATTGTCATCTTGTGTTCACTAATACAGGAATTGCTCCTGTACTTCAGGGAAGGAAATAAATAAGTATTTTAATGAGGGAAACTAAGCCCGAAAAGGTTAACTCTGGTTTTGAAGATGTCTTTCCTATTCCAGAGTTATTATTTTATGATTTAAACCAGTATTCTAATTTTAATGGTAATTGTAAAAACAAAAGTAAAGTTGTCTATTTTGACATTTCATTTAGGTATATCTGAAATGGGGAAACTAGTGGAAATTTTGTTGAGGTTTTTAAAAAAATTATAAGTAAATTACCCTAAAACTTTTTTTTTTTTTTAAAGGATATAAACATTGAGTTAAAAAAAAAAAGCAGCTGTTTTATTGATGCATTGTATCTTAACACAATAGTTTTTTCTGGTGAGGAAAAAAGTCTCTTCCCTCTCTTCCATTCCCCACCCCCAATTTCCCATAATTGAAACTTCTTTGTAATAGAAGGTATGATGGCATTTGACCAAGTATTCAGCATTCTTTTCTAGTAGTTCCCTATCCCTTCTCCAGGCTCTTTTAAGTTTTCAGTGGCTTAAAATTTGCTTTCCTTTCTAGTGATTTTTTTTTTCCATTTACATTTTTGTGGTTATTTTGTGTGTTTGCTTATTTTATGCTACATAAGTATGAATACATCTTCCTGTCCTCTGAATTCCTCATATTCCTCATTTCTTTGTGCATGATAATATTCTATTATATTTGTATGTCTTGGCTTTTTTTTTTTTTTTTTTTTAAAGCCATTCTCTAGTCATTAGGCAAGTAAGTGGCTCATTGGAGAAAGCACTGGAGTGAGGAAGACTTATATTTCCGATTTCAGATCTGCCCTTGAAGTTACTGTGTGATGCTGGGCAAGTCATTTAACAAGGTTTGTGTCCATCTCTTCATTTGTAAAATGAGCAGGCCACTCCACTGTCTTTACTAAGAAAGCTCTATGTGGATTTACAAAGAGTTGGACATGATTGAAAACAACTTTTTTCTTGCATAATTCTAAATTATTATCTAAAAAGGGCTGGATAAATCCACGGCTTCACCAGCTGTGTGCTAGTGTGGTTTTCTAATACCTATCTCTTTCTGGACCATAAGTAAGCTTTTTGTTAGAGCAGACATTAAGTATTGTGAGGGGGGAATGTATTATTGAACAGTGAGTGATCTGGGACATTTCACAGTTACTCAATGGCCAGCAAGATTCATCTTGTTCTAGAAGACATTTCACAGACTTTTTTTCCCTCTGAGTTCAAATCTGACCTCAGACATTTAACTAGCTGTGTAACCCTGGGCAAGTCACTTAATCCCAATTGTCTCAGCCAAAAAAGGAGAAGGAAGAGAGAGGAGGGGAGGGAGAGGAACAATAATATTGCATTACATTCATATACCATAACTTATTCAACCATTCTCCAACTGATGGGCATCCACTCAATTTCCAGCCACTACAAAAAAGGCTGCTACAAACATGTTTTTTACATGTGGGTTCTTTTTCCTTTTTTATGATCTCTTTGGGATACAGACCCAGTAGAGACACAACTAGATCAAAGGGTCTGCACAGTTAAATAGCCCTTTGAGCATAGTTTCAAATTGCTCTCTAGAATGGTTGGAACAGTTCGTCATGACAATGGCTTAGTGACCCAGTTTCTCACATCCCCTCCAACATTTATTATTATTTTTTCATGTCATCTTAGCTAATCTGAGAGGTGTGTAGTGGTACTTCCGAGTTGTTTTAATTTGCATTTCTCTGATCAATAGTGATTTAGAGCATTTTTATATGACTAAAAATGGTTTTAATTTCTTCATTTGCAAATTGTCTGTTCATATCCTTTGACCATTTATCAGTTGGTAATGGCTTGTATTCTTATAAATTTGAGTCAATTCTCTATTTTAGAAATGAGGCCTTTATCAGAACCTTTGATGTAAAACAAATTTTTCCCAGTTTTCTGTTGTCCTAATCTTGGCTGCATTGGTTTTGTTTGTACAAAAATTTTTTGATGTAATATAATCAAAATTACGCATTTTGTATTTCATAACATTTTATAGGTCTTCTTTGCCTATAAATTCCTTCTTCTCCACAGATCTGAGAGATAGATTATCTTTTGTTCATCTAATTTGCTTATAGTATCACCCTATATGTCTAAATCACAAACCCATTTCGACCTTATCTTGGCATAGGATGTTAGATTCAACATTCATTTTTGTAAGATTTTGAGTTCCAAATTTTGTTCCCTCTGTTCTTTACCATCTCCCCCTCCCAAAACAGCAAGCATTCTGATACAGGTTATACATGTGCAATTAAACATATTTATGTTACTCATGTGAGAGAAAAATCAGAACAAAAGGGGAAAAAATTGTAGGAAAAAAAAGCAAGCAAACAAAAAAAAAAAAAGGTAAAAAATACTATGATTTGATCAGCAATTCTCTTTCTAAATGTGAATGGCATTTTTCATCCCAAATCTATTGGAATTGTCTTATAAGTCTTTCCAGGCTTTTCTGAAGCCATTCTGCTCATCATTTCTTATAGAACAATAATCTTTTATTACCTTCATACACTGTAACTTAATAGCCATTCCCCAACTCATGGGAATTCACTCAGTTTCCAGTTTTTTGCCACTACAAAAAGGGGTACCACAAACATTTTGCACATGTGGGTTTCCCTTTTTTTATGATCTCTTTAAGATACAGACCTAGTAATGACCCTGCTAGTTTAAATGGTATGCACAGTTTTAGGAAAATGTTTTTGTTTTGTTTTGTTTTTGTGCTGAGACAATTGGGGCTAAATGACTTGCCCAGGGTCACACAGCTAGGAAGTGTTAAGTGTCTGTGGCCAGATTTGAACTCAGATTTTCCTGACTTCAGGGCTGGTGCTCTATCCACAAGGAGATTTTTTTTTTTTAAATATATAAACAATAAGTTATCAAGGAAAGAGTACTAAAAATACCAAGGCCTCTAAAAGTTAAAATAAAAACTTATACGGAGATTGTTAACATGTGAAGGCCAACAGAAAAACTATCTTTAACTATATTCATTCAACGCACTAATAAAACTGATAAAACTAGCAAATACAAGTATTTCCATAAGGAAAGAGCAGAGAAAAAGTGTTGCATATATAAAACCATGAATCTCACTTATGTATGCCTTGTGATTTTCAAAATACATTAATGAGAACCTTTATGTCAAAGTTGTTCTGTGTGTCTTTTTTCCTTTGAATTTTTGTTCATGCAATTTAAAAAGTTGCTTCAGGTGATAACTTTTTTTTTGCATCATATTCACTACCTTGTAATCTACCCTCCCAAATTTAAAAAAGCCCTCCTTTTCAACATGTAAACAAAATCCACACATGGAAATAATGTGTAAAAAATGTATGTCTCATTGTTGTACCTCTTCTTCCTGACTTCTCAGGAGGTTGGTAGTGTGCTGTATCACTGTTCTTCTTGAATTGTGGTTACTCAACACAGTTCTTCTTGTTTGATTTCTTTCTGTACTCTTTTCTTTTTGGTGAGATATAGAGGAGAGTTGAATTCTCCCTTTCTCTCTCAGCTTCTCTGCTTCCACTGAAAAAAGAGAAACAAAAACCTTGTGACATATATTCATAATATACCTTATTCTATATCTTGAATTCATCACACCAGTCTAGAGAAGATATATAACATGCTCATCAACATTCCACTGGAATCATAGTCAAAAAAATGTTTTTAGCTATCATTTATATAGCACTTTAAAGTTTCCAAAGCACTTTACATATGTTGTCTCATTTGATCCTTACCACAACCTCTGGAGATTAGTTATTATTATCTCTGATCTGCAGATGAAGAAACAGGGTAAGATAAAAGTGACTTCCCCAAACAAAAGAGAACAAAAATACTAATGTTAGTAAGTTTTTGAACTTGGCTCCTCTTATTCTAAGTCCTCTATCAGTTGATCAGAGTTTTTGAATCTTTCAAAGTTGATTGTCTTTATGTTCTCGTATGAATTATTTCCCTGGTTTTGATCACTTTAAAGGACATAGATATTTAAGTCTTAAAAATGTGGACCCCAAACCTGCTGGTGAGTTTAAGTTCCTGTTATATAAAATTATGGACCTCTTTCAGCTAAACTTAAAAATCTGTGTACTAGATAAATGGTTTCATTTTAGTCTAATCCAGGGGTCAGCAAACTACCACCTCCAGGCCAAACTGACTCATTTTTTTGTTTGGCTTACCTATGAGTTAGGAAGGATTTCTACATTTTATATTTTTTCATCATATCTAATACTCTGCTGAGCTCAGGCAATCAATAAGTGTTTATAGCTGCTACGTAGAACATTGTTTCTCAAATTATTTTCAATTTCCATAAAGAATGTTTAAATGGCAGTTAAACATAAGCATAAAGTCATTCACTTTGTTATCATTGTGTAGAATAGGTAATGTGACTTTAATTATTTAGAATTATCTTCTTGATCAAAAAATAATCCTAGAATGTATTCAGTAATGCATAATAATATAAGTTTTTAAAAATGAGGAGACAAGAAAGCAAAAATGTTGATAACTGATTGAAGATGATTTAAAATATCTTTATCTTAATTTTAATACCATTTTCAAGTGCATCATATAAGCAATGTCATTCTTTTCCATTTGATTTTATTTTTGGTGATTTGAAGGCACTTAACATGGATTATCTGATTTTTGAAAATTCTTCTGTGAATCCAGGAAAATTACAAAGGCCTTTATGAACAAAATTCTTAGGCAAAAGTGTGATTAACCAAAATTTCCCCCCAAACACTGGCATATGTAAAGACAAAGGAAAACTAAACTTGAAATGGAAGACACAAGGTGAACAACTTTATGCACTTATTGTTTCTAATTACAAAACTGAAGCAGCTAAGGTGGAGCCCTGAATATAGAAGCTCTAGGATTCACCTTTGGGAAGTCAGCCTCTTTGCTTCAGTTCTCTCATCTACAAAAGGGGGTGGGGAGTAAAAATAGAATCTACTTCACAAGAGTATGTGGATAAATTGAGATAATATTTGCAAAATGTTTTGTAAACCTTAAAATGCTACCCTATAAATGGTAGATATTATTATTATTGTTATTATTATTATTATTAATGCACTTATTGATGGTGTTTTTATCAGATTAGCAGATGGCCTGATACTAGGCAGTATTAGTATATTGAATGATAGGATATACAAACATCTAGATCTATTAAAATAAAGCTTTAGTAGGGACATAAAGTTTCATGTATTATACAATCAATTTCCCCAAGTTCAAGATTTGGAGAAATTTAGATAGCAAGAATTCATCTGACAGAATTTTAGTTGACTATACGTTCAGTGAGTTAGAAACAGGTGGCAGTCTATTTCTAACTACCACAGAACAGTTAACATGGTATTAGCGGACATTAGGCCTAGCATTCAGACTAGGCTTTGCCCTAATCAGAATGCATCCCGGCTTTATTTTTAGGCCTGAGCCCTACATTTTAGCAAGAAAGCTAGACATACTCCATGCTTAGGGAAATCCTTGAGTAGGTCAGAAGATGTTCAGCTCTCTGAACTTCTGCACAGACTCACCATAGAATAGCAGAACAAAACCCTGGGAAGAGAAATCCCCAGCCTCTGGAAAGTACTCTCTCTGCCTCCAGGGCTGGCCCTCTACCATACCACCAGCCTTACCCCCTTTTTTTCTTCTGTATAGCGTTCCATCTGCCATCTTTGGGCCTTTATGCAAGCACTGCCTCTTCACAGCCTCTTAATTCCCCGTTTTCTTTCCTAATTCAATTTAGACAATTTAGACCTCATTTCTCTTTCTCTCAAGCTTTTATTACTTTGTTTATCTTGTAGACTTAGGTGTGTACGTGTTGTCTCCTAAGTGTGTGAGCTCTCTGAGAGCAGAAGCACATAGAAAGTGCTCAATGAAGATGTGCTTCTTTATAGATCTGAGGTGTTTGAGATCCACAGACTGCCTCGTGGGATAGTGCTTGCCATGTGTCATGGCAGGTTAATGAGCTAGGATGCTACCAGGCTCGAGTGCTGACATCACCAGTTTAAGAGCCAGGGTAGGGGTGGAGAGAAGGGATACAGGGAGTCCTAGATTGAACATATGGAGGTGTTTGGATGAAGCAAGAAAGAACTTGGGCAGGGTAATGTATTCTCAAAGTAGAAGTTCCTGTGTGACACTGGCAGAGGAGTGGTGTCAGCATAGCAGTAGAGGGAGCAAGAGCAAAGAGGGACAGGGATAAATGGAATTTCTGACTGTGGGCAGCAAGGTGGTACTGTGGTGCAGAAACTGCCAGGCCTGGGCTCAGGAAGATTCATCTTCCTGAGTTCTAATGTGGCTTGAGATACTCACTAGCTAGGCAAGTCAATTCACCCTGTTTGCCTCAGTTTCCTCATCTATAAATGAGCTAGAGAAAGAAATTACTAAGCCACTTCAGTGGCTTTGTCAAGGAAACTCCAGAAGGGGTTATGAGAAGTCAGAGAAGACTGAAAAATAACCAAACGTCTGACTGAACCTACTGTGTTTATGAATCATAGGGAATAGAGAATCAGGAATTGGAGATATTTTTAATTATAGGGTGGAAGGAATGCCCACTAGGAAGAGCCTTACAAAATGAATCACTATGAGACTCAGGTTCTAATTAATGTTTTAATAATACTAATAGTAATAATAGTTTGCATTCATAGGACTTCACAGTTTATAAAACTCTTTACAAACATCCTATTTTATATTTACAGGTGCCTTAGGAAGTAGGTACTATTTGTTATTCCCGTTTTACAGATGAGAAACTAAAGCAGACTGAATTTGTGACTTGTCTAAGATCATATACCTAGGAAGTAGATGTGGCTGGATTTTAATTCAGGTCTTTTTGATTCTGAGGCCCAGCATTCTATTCTTTTACCACTTTGCTGTCTCTTTTTAGTGGGAAGGAGCTGGCTGGTTTTTATGTTTTCTTCCAGATGTTTTCCCTCATTAGCTTGAAGGGCCAGGCCAGTCCCAGACTTTGCTAGCTAAGAGGTTCCTAAAGAAGCCTGCTGGAGAATTTGTAGTCTGGGCTATTATGTTCTGAAACATTCAGATTGATGAGATCACAGATCCGTTGGAGTGTTGTTTTTGTTTACCTTGGCATGATCTCCATTGATTTTTCTCATTGATCTTTCAGATGAAATACTTTTCAGTGTCTGCTCTAGCAAGTCTGAAAAAGTAATTTCATTAGCACTACTTTAAAAATCCCTGAAGGAGAAATATTTGGGGATTTTCTGAACTCTTAATGTATAGGCCTAATCTTTCAACATTCAGATTTCATATATGTCCAAATATAAAATTAAGAAAGCATCCATCTAAAGAGTTTGGGGGATAAAAGAAGACAATTGTTTCCAAGAAAACCTCTGAAATTCTGAAAGCAAAATGGCTAATAAGAAATGGATTAGTTACTTAATATTTTTGAAGGGAGGAGATTTGTTATAAGAACTGTAATAGAATAACTTAATTATCAAACCATATTTATTGAGCACCAATTATATCTACAATGTTTTTCTATGAAGAGAAGAGAATTAAAAAAGAAAATTAAAGGTACTTTTCCTGTCTGCAGTGTAGGTAAACTTTTTATTTAAGAATATGAATAAAAATTCATGTCAGTTGTGTTTAATATGCATCATTTAAATATGAAGGTTTGGGGTGTGTTCTGTATCCCTTTGGCAGTCTGGTGAAACTTGTGAATCTCTTATCAGAATAATGTTTTAAGTGCATAGAATAAAATATATAGATTACAAAGAAAGCCAATTATGTTGGAATATGCTTCTCAAAAATTTTTAAAGTTCACAATCTTCTGAACTTTTGTTATAAGAACTTTTGTCATAAATGGCTATTTTGTAATTGCAGAAAGAACTGGTTATCTTCCTGGGCAGTATTACAGGGTTCATCTTTACTATTTACCAAAACCCAAGGAAGTAGCACAAGCTGGGTAAGTATGTCTTATGTTTGGTAATTTATATCTTTGATTTCAAATTATATGATGTTATACATAAATTTCAATAGCAGTTTGCAAATTTTATATATAGAAACACATTTACATTCATACATGCATACATGAATGTGTATGTGTGTGTGTGTGTGTGTGTGTGTGTGTGTGTGTGTGTGTGTGTGTGTGTGTAGTGTGTATTTCTGTATGATGAAAGGAAAGAGGTTTGGATATTTGCTCTACTCTTTAATTAGAAAAATCTGGCTCTTAGCATTGTACAATAACTATATTCCTGACTTAGTACCAGGATTCTAACTCTGTAATCAGTTGATAGCTTCACAAATACTCTTAAATTATTCATTCTTAAGTTTAGCTGTTAATGGAAGGAAAATAGTAAAAAAAGAAAAACAAAGACAAAAATAAAAAATATTCTACAGAACAAGATTTGGAAGGTTATAGTTTTGTTTTCTTAGGTAATTAGATTTATAGATTTGATTATAATAGAGCACGGATGTTATGCTCTCACAAGATTTCATCTTTTAATATCTGGCAGATTGAATTTCTTCCATTATCTCCTTTGGAGAAACAATTCTTGGGCAGTAAAAGTGTGTTTATCCAAGTGAAACACTCATTTTTAATTTTATAAGAAATCCTTATCACTTAGCTAGATAATAGTTATTTTAAACTTAAATATTCCAGCATCATTTAAATAAATTCCATCCTAAATTTCTAGATGTGTAAAGTGAAATTGAATTCTGTATAAGTATTTTTCATGATCATACATTTCTTTGAATAGATTTTTGTTTCTTTTATGCATACTGTAAAGTACCCTTCTATGAATGTACTTGTGGTGTTCACTACCTCCTGGATGTAAAAGCCGAGCACCAAATTCAGTTTTGCGGGTGTCACGTGTCTGCTGTAGAATTGTCTTGTCAAGGGCCACTGGGGTTTCCTCTCATGTGTCATCATGCTGTTATGCATTGTTATGACATCATCCCTCTCTTCCCTTTTCCCATCAAGTCATTCTGCCCACGGGGCTCAATCCCGGAGCTCCTGCTCTCGCTGCTTTCTTCTTGGAAAGATTCTGTGAGCCGCCGGCCTGCTGTCACCTCTGTACACTCTGACCCTGTCTCAGCTGTCACTGTATGTGTTCTGTTGCATGCCACTTGCCACACACAACAATGCTCTTTTCTTTGACATGAATTCATGAGAATAAATGCAGCAATGAAATGGAGGCAAAATGAAGTCATGGAAAGATTGGGACCAGAAGTCTGGGTGTTTAGTCCCAGTTCTGCCAGTAACTTGCCATGTGACCATGGGCAAGTCACTTAATTAATGTAAGTCTCCTGTCTAATCTACCAAATGAGGAATAGATGATCTCCAGGGTTGCTGCCAGGTGCAAATTTGATCTTTCTACCATTCTATGAAAAAATAGAATGGATTGACTGGGAAAAATTACAAGGAATTTTGCTAAGCAAATTTAATTTTTCTGGCATTCCATTTCATGTCATTTTATTTATAATTTTGTTGCTGAAATGCTTCTATCTAGATGAGTCAGTTATTTCTAAACATAATCTTTGTATTAACAGTTTTGATTCCCAAAAAGTAAATTTTGGGGAAATTTTAAAAGTAATTGTGGTAGGTTTTGTCACAGTTTATTAATTTTATTATCAGTGCTGTTTTGAAATATCTACTCTTTTGATATTAATGTAAATAGCATTGCTGGGGAGCCTTGTAATTCAAGAAAAGAAATGATGGCCTTGGAACCAGAGACCTGAGTTTGATTACTGATTATGCTGCTTACCTGAGGTGCCATAGGGAAAGAGGAGGGAATACACAATTATTAAGTACCTCCTGTGTGCCATGCGCTGTGCAAATACGATCTCACTTCACCTCTCTGGGCCTTGATTATCTTATCTTTAAGAGTTGGACTCCATGACCTTGAGTCTGGATCTGTGATTCAGATAATGATTTGTGTGTTAGGCATACAAAATTAGAATCTTAATTCGATTTGCTTCTGAACAGGGATCCTTTCTACAATATCTGCAAAGGACTCCTTAGAGAAGATGCCAAATTTCTTTAGCATATGGGTATCATGTGGAAGAATGCGGCAAATCATTATATTTTTGTCATTGTGGAATTTTGTTCTAAAAAGGAGAACACCTCTGTATTTCACATCCTAGTCTCCTAGGCTAGCCATGAGATAGACCTAAGGTCCAAGGGGGATGTCCAAGCTCTTGGTTAGGAATTCTCCAGGGAAGAGTACAATAATCCTAGCAGAGTAAAGACAGGCCGGCTCGCTTGGGCCTCCTCTCCATCATTTCTTTTTCTCATCTTCTGGATCCTTGTGTTTTGTCTCAGTAGATGTTTGGAGAGCTTCTGGAAGGTGTTTCTCTGGAGGATGCTTCTCTGTTTTGCTGGTATATGAGTGAGCTAAAGGGTCTTTTAGGAGCAAAGAACTAGAGAATGAGAGAGAACAAGAAAATATTTAGAAGGTTGTTCATTGGGACACTTATTATAGCCACATCAGTAGTCTTGGTATTTTAAGGTAATGAGAAAGATGATTGTGATGGCAGTCAGTGTAGTAAGATATCATTTATTTTTAAGCCAGCCACAATGCTATTAAGTTCTTTTGAACACTTGACATTTATAGGTAGTACAGTGTCTTTTTAAAAACATTGAATGTTGTATACGAGCTACTTTTATAGTTTGAGAGAACTCTGCATTTAGCAGTTCTATTTGGGTATAAAAGGATTTGTGACTGAATAGTTTGAGAAATTCTGTAGTTAAGCTCCAGAACTTGAAGGTGTATGTGAACTTTGTGAACAGAAGTTTGGGGATGATCATAAACCAGTGCAGATATGTCTTTTTTGAGTAAACTTGCTCATATTTAGAAATTTGTATCAGGATAAAGCATTAGCATCTAGAAACTAGTCATTTAGTTCTTCAGACAATATATCAAATTTTTGATGCTTCTGCTCCAGTTCTTAGTGTAAAAATGTGTGATTGAACAAAGAAAGATGAATTTATGTGGCTCCATTTCTTAAGACTATTCTTTGAGCTTTATAGCCAATGAATAATATTCTGTTTTAGTTTTATTATGTCTTTTGGTAGTAGAAACTTTGGGAGAATTGCAGAAGGATACTGATAACTTCTGTGTGGATAACACATTGTAAAATAAATTATGGTCAGCTTGTGCTAAAGGATGAAGAGAAACTAGCATTGAAAGTATTCTTGTTTAAGTTAATAATAGTTCTTATTTATGAATAAACCTGTATAATTGCATGCTTTCTAAGTTGATATAAAAGAAGCATGGATCTCTAACCCAAGCCAAACACATGAATTAATTTGGATTCAGGGCCTAAATAGTTATATGAAGGTTAATAATTTTATTAGAAATTGTTGTAGCATCCATGCTATAAATTTCTTTAAAAACAAACAGTCTCCTTACTTCGTTGAATTATTATGACATTCACAAGTTTGGATTAGTCTATTGATAATTCAGGAAATTTCTTTTTTAGAGGAAAAACAGACTCATTATATTTGAAAATACCCTGATCTGAATAGACAAGGGAGAATTTTTCTAAATATTAGAAGAGGAGAATCTGTAATTTATTTATTTATTCGTTCATTCCTGGTTGACATTTAATTGTATTTTATTTTTTCCAATTACATGTAGATGGTTCTCAACATTCACTTTTATAAGATTGAGAATCTGTAATTTAGTTGAAGCTTTTCCAAATGATTAGTTTCAAAGATAAATAATAAATATATTGACTTAATTTTAAAATATTGTTTTGCAATTTTAATGTTTGTGTTCCTAATTTTTAATGTATCATTTTTTTGTTAATGAGATTTTTAGACTAATACTTTTTACAGCTTTCCTAAAACTAATTTATTCTTGTTTTCCATATGTTTGACTTTGATTATCTTATTTAGAGATAGTTATAGTACTAACAACTAAAATCTATAATTAGAAACAGTACTTTTCATTGATTTCCAATCTTAAAAGAGAAGATAATTTCTTATGCTTCATTGTTTATTTAAAATATTGGGAATTTTAAATAGTCTGATCAAAAAAAAAGGTAAATGAGCCACTGCATCAAAGTTTTGTTTTTCTTTTTCTAAATTGAAGTTCGGGAGTAATCAATCTAAGCCAGAGTTCACTGTGGATCTCAAAGGGGCAACGATTGAGTTGGCTTCAAAGGATAAGTCCAGCAAAAAGAATGTATATGAGGTAATTTATGTTTTCCAAACCTGCCCCCCCTTTTAAAAAGTTTTTGGGAAATGATAGTCTTAATCTTAATATTGTTATCCTATATAAATGTTTTATTTTTAGTAATACTCCAGTTTTTAAAGAATTCATGTTGTCAAAATCTTAGAATTGGTTACCTCTATTGTTGGTTTGTTCTTTATTAAAGATCTCTTCTATAGTAGACTTATACTACTACCACCTATCCCTCTCTTCTTAGTCCTATCCCCTTTTCTTCCCCCCAACATAAACCTAACAGTAACACAAGGATATCCAGGCCCTGATTGTGTTATTTACTGCTGTCCTATAGAGAGACAATTGGAGAGAATATAGAACTCCATCCCCCCCTCCCATATACCCCAAGAGAAAAGGTAGTGTGATGTCACTGTCAGTGTTTCTTCAAAAATGGTCAGAATAGCACCCATGAGAAATGTGGGGTTTATCATCTATAAATTTTCCCTTCAAACATTCTTGTGAAGGACATGGAACTAACTTATTAATATGGCATTGATTCTTAATTCTTTTGTTTCTTACTAAATATAGTATCTCATTTTAGATACGAATTTTCACTCAAATGTAGTTGCTTTTGTACATAATAATTATTTGATATTTTTACTATGTTCTGTTGTATGTATTTAGGATTTATTAAGACATAACCACAAAAACTTGATTCATTTTCAAAGGAAAAGAATAATTTAAGCTTTTTAAGTCCCTATCTTTTACATATTAATATCATAGACATTATTTCTGTGTAGATTCACATATAAGATTCTCATTCTTCAAATAAAGACATTTTGACATTATTTATAGCGTAAGATTATGTTCCTAAACAAATATCTTGGTATATATGCAAAGGAAAATTGAATCCTCAATTCTCTGTCTTGCATCATTAGTCTAAGTATTATATAATGAATAATGTCAATGTATTGGCAGACATGATTGTAAAAACTATGAAATAACATGGTATGCATAAATTTCTACAAAAAGAAATTTTGTCTATGTAGAGTATTTTAATCTTTAAAAATAATTAATCTACTTCCCCTTAACCTTTTAAAACTCCATGGTTCTTATCTCTTAAGTCTTCTTAGGTAACATCAATTAATCAATAAAAGTGAATATATAGTCTTAACTAGTGATTACTTGAAAGCACTAATTGTTTAAAAAAAATACATCTTTTTACATATTTTTAAAATACTAATTTAATTGTACCTGTCTTCTTTTTCAAGCTAAAAACTCGGCAAGGAACTGAACTATTAATTCAGTGTGACAATGATACTCTTATGAATGATTGGATTAAAGTTCTTAATTGTACCATCAGTAATCAGGTATGTATTTCATTTATGCAAATCATAACTTCAAAATTGATTTAATCTCTTCTCCAGCATCTTTTAGTCACTTTTTACTCTTTAGTTCAGGGGTTCTCAAACTACGGCCCGCGGGCCAGATGCACCCACTGAGGACGTTTATGTGGCCCGCCGGGTTATGGCAAATGGGCTGAGGGACCGAGACAGAGTATGAGTTTTTGTTTTTACTATAGTCCTGCCCTCCAACAGTCTAAGGGACAGTGAATTGGCCCCCTATTTTAAAAGTTTGAGGACCACTGCTTTAGTGCATATAGATTTGATGTCTGCTGTAATTGGACGATATATCTTATTTGATGAATATTTTGCTAATGAAAGTGTAAGGATATTTGCCATTTAGTCCAGGAGTTCCCAGAGATCAAAGAATGCATTTTTATTTTCATCAGTATTCTAAATATATTTTTATGATCACCCATAACAAAAGTTGTTGGCTATAGCATTAAAACAATATGTAGAGGGGATGGTAGATAAACGGTGTTGCGCTCTGATCTTTTACAGGCTCTCACTCTATCAGGGTTTAGAGAAGGATGCTTTACTAGACCATAAAGGGAATGAACTTGAGATCCTCATCCAGCCCAGGTATCCACAAAGGGACCCAGGAAGTCCTGTAGAGATCTTGCATTACACAAGCAGCTGTAGCAGATTGAGAACCCAGGAGAAAGGGGAGAGGGTGAAGCACGGGCAAGGCAGTTCCATCATTCCTTTCTCTGAGCTCCAAAGTGGCTAGGTTCAGCAAACTTGAGCTATTTCTGAGTCTCATAGCTCCAAAAAAAAGTGAGTTTGGGCTAGTCTAGATGGATCACATATGGCGCTCTCTGCTCTGGACCCAAGCCTTCATCAAATGTATGCCTACTTTGGTATTATGTCTTTCAAGTTTCATCCAAGAACCATACAAATATAATTATAAAATGTTCTTCATGGAAATACAGATTTAAATAATTGGGGAAACCAAACTACCAACAATTATATAAAAATGCTCAAATTCACTAGTTATTAAAGAAATGTGTATAAAAGGTGGTTTTGAGATTATGCTTCATATGTATTATACTAGTAAAGATGAAAAATGTGGGAAAATATTTATTTCGGCTCTGTTGCTTGCTCCTTTGGAAAACAGTTTGGATCTGTGCCCAGAAAGTTACTCTCTGACCTAGCTACACCAGTAGTACACCTCTACTCCAAGAGAGGAAAGATTTATTTGTACAAAAGTACTTATAGCAGCCCTTTTTTTCAATAGCCAAAAATCAGAAGGAGATGTACTATTTTAGGTATGGCTGAACAGATTGTGGTGTGTTCATGTAATAGAATAACACAGAGGAAAGAGCTCTAGACCTAGAGTTGGGAAAATCTAATGGCATCTGGTGATAGATGTAGCTGTGTTTTCTCTGGTCTGGTTGCTTAACTAAGTTTCCTTAGCTATAAAGTAGGGAGGATAATGGCACCTCCCTGAAAGGGAGATCATATGTAAGATCATATTTGCATAGTAATCAGCACAGAACCTGGCATATACTAAATAATAAAAGTTTAGCTTGTTCCTCCTCCTCTTAAGAGATGGTGAAATGGACAGATATGAGGGAGAGTGGAAAGACCTTTATGAATGATGTAGAGTGATATCAGTAGAAGTAAGAAAGCAATGTCTAAAATGATGATGGTAGAGAAAAACATCTTTGAAAGACTTTAGAATTCTGAATATTGCAGGGATAGACCATAAGCCCAAGGGAATGAAGATGAAGCATGCCTCCTGACAAAGATGTGTTGAATATCTAAAAAAAGATAAAACTTTTTGACACGAATACTGTGGGAGTTTATATTTATTTATATTTAAATTCATATTTGTAATATTATGTGTGTACTATGTATACTGAGGAATCTTTTCCTTTTTTTACTTGTTCAATTGGGAGATGCAGGATGAATAGTGGAAAGGACAGATTAAGTAAACAAAAACTTATTACTTGAAAAAAATGCAAAATAATTAAAAAAGAAAAAATGAAATAATGTGCATATTGAATGTTGAACTAAAATCATTAATTCAAGAAGTAATACAATAGTTGGAAATAATACAATAGAAACAGTCTTCCGTTAGCAAAATTTTTTAGTAGTGAAGATGCACCTAAGGTAAATGTGTTAAGTAGCTTATTAGTAATGATTAATTGCAGCCATAATCTCAGAATATTATATGGCAAGGAAAGAAGACATGGTTTGTCATATAGTGAAAGGAAAGGATAACAGATGGATGTTCCACAAACTCCTTTTGTACCCATTCTGACATGTCAAGAGATGAGGAAGCAGGCCCCCTCCCTTTGGAGGACTTATGGCATGGACTCAAGCTGCCCAAGATGAGAAGGTCTGACGGGGTTGTGTCTGCTTTTGGAGACACGGTGCTGTGCTGCTAGCTCAAAAGCGGACTTGGAGAATGGGAAAACTAATGGCTATGTCCTACCTGTGGCATCCTCCTGTCATCCCAGACAGATCATTTGAGCTCTCAGGGCTCTGGGCAGCTCTTGAAGGAAGGAAATACATAGAAAGCCATTTTTCCTATAGTCCTGAAAATTCTTTTTGTGGCTAAGGGACATTAACATAACTTGTCCATGGTCACAAGACTAGGAGGTATCTGAGACAGGATTTCAGTGCAAATTTTCTTAAATTTCTGAAGGGAATTACTGGTTCCAAGAGGTAGAGGTGAGGACAAATCTAGTCTGTTTCTGCCATGAACTTACTTTTTGATCTTGGGCAAGTAAAATCATATTTTTTATCCTGTGAGCTCTCATTTTCTCACATCGTACATAAGAGGAATTAACTGAGTAATTTATAGATCCCTTCCAACTAACATTGTGTGGCATCCTCCCCATTTGTGTTATAGTTGAATACTATTACTTAGTGTTATATATGGTCCTATAGAAATAAATTCGTGCAAAAAAACTATCACTAGACATTGATCCACATCCATTGTGCTGATAGTAGACATAAGCCTATCCATATATATAAAAGAATGTTATTTAGAATATAATAATTTGTAAAAAATAATTTGTAAACATCCATACACAGAACCAATCATTGTTTTTATTGATGTTTTACAGAAAAGCCAATTGTTCATCTTTTAGAGTTGCTAAATAATTTAGTTACAAATTTAATCAACACATCAATTCTGATGGACATGGCTCTCTTCAACAATGAGATAAACCAAATCAGTTCCAGTTGTTTAATAATAAAGAGAATCAGCTACACCCAGCGAAAGAATCATGGGAAATGAGTGTGGACCACAACATAGCATTTCCATTCCTTCTGTTTTAGTCTGCTTGCATTTTTGTTTTCCTTCTCAGGTTATTTTTACCTTATTTCTAAATCCAATTTTTCTTATGCAACAAGATAACTGTATAAATATGTATATATATATAATATTGTATTTAACATATACTTTAACATATATTGGACTATCTGCCATCTAGGCGAGGGGGTGGAAGGAAGGAGGGGAAAACTTGAAACAGAAGGTTTTGCAAGGGTCAATGCTGAAAAAATTACTCATGCATATATTTGTAAATAAAAAGCTATAATAAAAAAAGAAAAAAAATAGAAAAGGCTTAAAAAAATAAATTTAATCAACATGTATATGGGAAATTTCTAATCAATAGGCTGTTGAATATGATGAAGCAGTTGAAGAAGAGGTACCAGATTCCCCAGGAGTGGAAAAACATGACAAAGAAAAGGATCATAAGGACACTAAGAAACTACGTTGTAAGCTCATTTATTTTCATTCATGCTTTTGAACCCATCACAGAAATTTCTATCCCTAATTAAAAAAACAATAACAACAACAACAAAAAAACCCTGTAGTTTTAATTTAAACCAAATGTATATTGCTCTGCAGGGCAGCTAGGTGGCACCATGGTGCCTAGAGTGCTGGCCCTGGAATTAGGAAAATTAATCCTTTTGAGTTCAAATATGGCCTCAGACATTACTGGCAGTGTGACCCTGAGCAAGTCACTTTACCTGCTTGCCTTAGTTCCTCATTTGGTAAAAATGAGTTGGATTCTGTCAAGGAAATCCCAAATTGGGTTCATTAAGATTTGAACACCACTGATATGACTGAATTTAATAATGTTCTGTTTTCTTCTCCAATTTTTTAAATAATGTGCTGCATATTTTCTTTTCCATTTATATAAAAAGCTATAAAGCAAATTGTCTTGCTACATTAGCCTTATTTATTCCTTAATTTCCCATAAATTTTTTTTTAAAACAAATACTTCATATGGATCATCTTAGCACTTTTTTTTATTGTTAATGATTGACTTGTCTCCAAATTAAACAGATTTTTATTTTCCTTTTATGCTATAACTTTGAGTCAATCTTCAACTTTTATCAGTCACAGTCAACCTTCATCCAAGATTTACTAACTTAATTGGAGGGTAGACTCATCCACGAGGTTGACCAGAGAATGAGATCCAGGACATCATATTACATTGTGATTTATTCTCTAGAAGTGTTGAGATGCTTTTATATATTTGATACCTTTTAGGTCATCAAACTTTAAACATTTAAGAATACTTGAGGATAATGTCTGGGAATCAGACATTTATTTCTACTTAGTGATTACAAGGAGCCAGAAAACCAACTATGGGAACTTTCTTCACTATGACCAGTTACCCCAACCTAGGATCAGTTAGGATGTTCTTCCACTATTATTTTAGAATCCAAGGATCACAGACCAGGGTAAAGATTATTTAAGAAGAGCATTGGCAATAATCATGAAATGATGATTTGCTCAGTTCAAATTTGACCTACCTCCTTCAACCTAAGCTTAGGTTCTGTTGTTTTTTTTTTTTTTTAACTTTTCAAATTAGTTAAATGATTAGAAAATATGGTGTAGTATATATTTCATACACATTCTGCCTTGAATTCTTTACTTACACTGTGAATATCTAGTAATATATACAGGATGACTTGTATTATTTGCAAGTTGTTGCTAAGCTACCAGGATTACTCTTGATATGCTCTCAAGTTTCCCAATTATGGGCATACACAGTTATCTTCAGGAACTTTTCTTTAAAAATTTTTTTTCCCTTGAAACTTTCATAGAAATTCAAGTATACAAGTAATGTGCTTTATGATTTAAAAAATCAGTGATTAATGAAATGATTTTTAAACTTTTCCACATTGTCTTGTTCCCCATGAAGATACTTAGTAGTTTAATTAAAAAACCCAAATTATCCAAATGAAACAAGATTTCTAATCAGATGAGGGTGAGAAAAATAATTTTTGCCCTCCCTACAAACACTAACATAGAAACAAATGAATGCAAAGCATGCACAAAATAATGTTCACAAATACATTTACTTTGGGCTAATTCTGACAGTTATTTGACTTTTAAATTTCAAGTTAGAGGATATTGTCTTGTAAGTTCAAGTATCACATTAAATTGTATTAAGAGTAAGTGAATTGGTGTGATTTGTTAACTAACTATAAGATTATCATTCATATTGCTAGGTGAACTGTCTAGTTTATTGAGAAAAAATGTTAATATTTTATTAAACACTAATGTTTTTTTCCCATTAAGCAATGAAAGTTTTGAGCATAGATTCTTCAGAACAAAAGAAAACGAAAAAAAATCTGAAGAAGTTTCTTACTAGACGACCTACTTTGCAAGCTGTACGTGAAAAAGGTTATATTAAAGGTATGTAGAAAAAGAAGACTCTCAAGATGCCAGAACTGGCATATCTGAAATTAAAAATGGAAATGAATCAGTGAAAATGCCTTTTAAAAATGTATTTTCTTTTTCAGTAACTATCACCCTTGTATGTTTTAAAAAGTGTGTTAGATAGTTACATTAGTTATTTTGTTGTAAGATAGTTACAAAATTGTTTAATCTTTATATCCCACTTTTTTCGCTTTCTTAAAAATTTTTTTCAGTATTTTTTTCATATTTCTCACTACTTATTAAAAATTCACCATTCTTTCCTCTCTTGTTCCCCTATGTAGAAACCCTGTCATAGCTTATGTTTAGTAAAGCAAAAAAAAAAATAATAGTAATAAAAAAAAACAGTACTGTGGCCACATATGAGAATGCATGTTTTGTATCATTGGCCTGGTTCATCCTCTCTCTGCCCAGAGCTAGGAGGATTAGGAGATGGAAGGTCCTCATTGGCTCCCCTGACAGACACTCTGGTAGGGATGTTGGAGAATGCACTGCACACATGCCTGGGGCCCCTCCCAGCCCTTGGGAAGACATAGCAAGAGGACAAAGAAGAGAGAGATCAGGTTCAGTCTAGCATCTGCTCTGTGTCATCAGGGACTGGTGCAGAAATCAGGCAGCACTACATAGGGAGGGCCTCATCTTACCTTTGGGTCCTAGGCGGGGCTATAGAACAAGAGAAAAAATGGACCAGAACACAGCCTTCTCATTCAGAATTGCAGGAGGTAGCAGCAGGAGCATGCACAGCCTCACCTCACCTTACCTCATTCAAGAGAGGGGGAGAGGAAGCTTCTGCAACAGTCTCCATCCAGAAACAGAGGCAGAAAAGACATATAAACAGGAAAAAACAAAACAAAACAAAACAAAACTTGAAAACAGTGAAGAAATACTGTGGTTTGAGAATTTATCAAGAAGTAATTCTGAACACAAGAGAGTAACTCTGTACAAGAAGCAAGAGAGCCTCGAGGGGAAAAATAACTTGGTTATAAATGTACCCTAGCCAAGATGTATGTGTATACATATACATGTGCATGGATGTAAAAAATATTCTGTACATGTCAGGTATTTTGTGGATACAGGTAGCATTTTTCTTCATTTGTCCTTTATGGTTAATTTGGGTATTTATAATAGTCAAAATGACTCAAAATTGTTCTTAAAACAATATTATTGTTACTGGATGCAATGTGTACTCTTGGTTCTTGCTCATTTCATTCTTCACTATTTTGTATAAGTCTTTATGTGTTTTTCTAAAATCATTGAGTTCATCATTTCTTATAGCACAATAGTATTCCATCACAATCATTTGCCACAGGTTGTTCAGCCATTCCCTAATGGATGGGTATGCTTTTAGTTTCCAGTTATTTGTCACCATGAAGAGAATTACCATAAACATTTTAGAACATTGAGGTTCTTTTCTTTTTTCGCTAATTATCTTCAGATAATGACAAATTGCAGTATTGTTTCCCTTAAAATTGTAGTTTTAGAGTTTTGCAACAATGTTCATTGGGGTTTTCCTTATGGGATCTCTTTCTGGAGGTGATAGGTGTATTTTTTCCGATGATTATTTTATCTTCTGATCCTAGTACGTCAGGGCAGTTTTCCTTGATGATTTCTTGAATAGTGCTATCCTGGTCTTTTTTGGTTGTGGTCTTCAGATAGACCAATAATTTTTAAATTATCTTTCTTGGACATTTTTTCCCTTCTTTTTAGTTTATTTGATTCTAGATGTGTCCTAGAATCATTAGCTTCCATTTGTCCAGCTTTAGTTTTTAATGTATGATTTTCTTCATTTAGCTTTTGTGTCTCTTTTTCCATTTGATTAATTCTACTTTTCATGCTTTTTTCTTCAGTTTTTTGTTGTTGGGTTTTTGTTTTTGTTTTTGCATTTGACCAATTGTGTTTTTTTAAAGAATTCCTTTTTTTAGTCAATGTTTATCCTTTCTTTTCCAGAGTGTTGACTCTTTTTTGCATATCTCTTGTTTCTTTTCCCAATTTTTCTTCTACCTCTCTTATTTGACTTTTAAAATCCTTTTTTGAGAGTTTCCAAGAAGGCTTTTTGGACTTGAGACCAATTTCATACCACCTTTTGAGATTTCCCGTATGGGAAAATTCTACTTGCTTTGTTTAGTTGAACATAGTTCTACCTTATCCAGAGATAAGAGAATTAGGTATGACATTTTTGAACTGTGTTTGTAGTCATGACACTAAACTCTAAAGTTATCTGTAGATAAGAGCCAAGTAAATCCTTTGCAGCCCAACTGAGAAATTAGTCCTCATAAAATAGATTTCATTATAGAAAGAACAGCATCTAAAGTACTCAGTAAATAGATGTTTGCTGAAACAAGTATCTTATAATACTTGAGGCAGAAAATAAAACTGGAAATGAATAGATGCCCATCAGTTGAAGAATGACTGAATAAGTTATAGTATATGAACATTATAGAATATTATTGTTCTGTAAGAAATGACCAGCATTGGATATTGTTAGGATTCTTACAAGGTGCTTATGTACTTAGTTCACACCTTTAAAGGAGTTTACACCTTTTAAAAAGTTCACTCATTGGTTCACACATTAGACTTCACACCTTTAGAGAGCATATAAAAGGACAAGTTCTGGGAGGAAGATTCAGTCAGGATTCAGTGAAGGAGAGAACTTCAGGGACTTTGGGATATTCAGAATTAGGATTGACTTCCAGGAGATTCACAAGGCAGAAACCCACAATCCCACACTTTTGGAGGCAGAGTCAGGTTCATTTCCCACTTCGATGTTTGTGCTGGCTGGAGACATTTGGACAAGAGCTCTCTGGTAACCAAGGAGAGAGATAGGCCTCTAAGAAAGTTAACCGGGCACAGAAAAAGATTCAGGATTTTGAAGACACAATTAAGGATCCAGACTTTAACTCCTGACTGCATTTGGGATTATGAAACTGAACTGAAACTAAGGGTACCTCCAGAAACTCCCCAAGAAACCTGCTCCAAGAGATTGATTGTAATTCTAGAGAAAAAGAATATTACAGGACATAGCTGTCTTCAGTGATGAGATGATTCAAATCAGCTCCAGTTGTTCAGTGATGAAGAGAGCCACCTATACTCAGAGAGAGAGGCCTGTGGAAACTGAATGTGGACCACAATAAGGCATTTTCACATTTCCTGTTGATGTTTGCTTGCATTTTGTTCTCCTTCTCAGGTTTTTCTTCTTTCTAGATCCGATTTGTGCAGAAAGATAACTATAAATATGGATACAAATATTGGACTTAACATATATTTTAACATATTTAACTTGTATTGGGCTACCATCTAAAGGAGGAAGTGGGAAGGAGGGAAAACTTTGGAGCACAAAGTTTTGCAAGGGTCAATGCTGAAAAATTATCTATGCATATGTTTTGTAAATAAAAAGCTTTAATAAAAAATAAGTTTATTAATTAAAAAGAAAAAAAACGATCAGCAAGATGATTTCAGAGAGACCTGTAGAGAATGTTACATGAACTGATGCTAGTGAAATGAGCAGAACCAGGAGAATATTGTACACAGCAACAACAAAATTATATGATGATCAATTCTGATGGACACGGCTCTTTTCAACAGTGAAACGATTGCAGCCAGTTCCAATGATCTCGTGATGAAGAGAGCCATCTACACCCAGAGAAAGGACCATGGGAACACAGCATTTTCACTCTTTTTGTTGTTGGTTGTTTGTTTGTATTTTATTTTCTTTCTCATTTTTTCCTTTCTGATTTGATTTTTCTTGTGCAGCAAGATAATTGTATAAATATGTATACATATATTGGATTTAACATGTGTTTAATACATATTGGATTACTTGCCATGTAGGAGAGGGTTGAAGGCAAGGATGGGGAAATTTGGAACACAAGGTTCTGCAATAGTTAGTATTGAAAAATTATCCATGTATATGTCCTGAAAATAAAAAGCTTTAATAAAAATTTTTAAAAAGATACTTGAGGCAGATCTAAGAGAATTTGACTTCTGCCATGCTTTTCATGATGTTTGGTCTCTATAGTTCTCTAGACTATTCATACTATCCTTACCCTGAGAAATGTAAACAAATAAGCATTATTTGCTGTAAAGTGTATACATGGATACACTAATTGTTATATAGATGTGTTAATAAGTAAGACCTTTATTGCCTTGATAGGATCTTTATTTCCTACCAAGAGGAAATTTATTTCCCTTTCCCTATGGAATTTTAGTTAGCATTTCACATGTAGAATCCCAAGATAGGGAAAATGATAAACACATCAATAAGTCTTTTAGAGCAGGATTCTTAAAACTTTTTCTAATTTCAACCCCTTTTTTCCCCCAAGAAATTTTTACGCGATTCACCCCTCCTTCCCCCAATCTGAGCCATGGTGTTTCTGGCAGTGTTGTACATGTGCAGTGTGGAGTGCACCAGTTATATGTTCAGAACCAGGGCTGTAAGGAACTTGTTCAATGCAAGATGGGCAAGTGCTGCCAGATGCACCTCTAATTCATTACATGTTTAAGTGTGAATTAATTTTTGGTCATTGCATTCAGAAACCTTTTATTGCTGTCAAATTTTTCCCAACTCCCCACCCCTCACATTTAGTTATCCCATATGAGGTCATGACCCACAATTTAAGAAGCTTCACTTTAGAGAACAATTCAAACCACCTGGCACTTGCCAGATATTTGGCATATATATTCTATAAGTCCTTTCCTTATTTCTTTCACTTCTCCAAAAGTGTCTCTCTCTCTTCTCAGTAATAATCCCATAAATAAAAGGTCTCTCTTGGTCTAGACATCATAGGACCTCAGAATCCCTTTTATAAACCAACTTTTAATAATCCAGGGAACATTCCACTTTTATATTATCATTCTATCCACCAGTTTCTGTGCTCAGAGATCTCCAAATGTCATTCTTGAAATGGAGATGGCACATAGCACCGTTCTACCTACCCATCACCAACCTAGGAGCCCTGTGAAGGAGAGAGTATCTATAAAATGTGTAATAGTCCCCAAGCACAATGCAGATTTGGAGGCACAGAGGAGCCCACCTTTTTGTCTCCCAGCCTGAGGACACATTGAATCCCTTCCTCTAATGTAAACCCAATCTTTACCCTCCCCTCTTTATTCCCTACAACTCACTCAGATCCATATTTTGCCAGACATGGAGGTTTTGTTGTAATTAATTGTGCCTTATTTCTGCTTATTATAATAATTTTCTAGTGACTCTTTCCTTTTATCTTGTATTCTAGAATACCTGAACCTCTGTTTTAATTCTGTTTCTGATTATGTAATTTCCAAAAAAGAAATTGTCTTTGGTAATTTATTTCCTTCCTTAATAGAGGTATACTATCATTATCCTAATTATGTTTTACCTAAAACATTAAATGAGTTTAGTAGGAGGGACTGTAGAAAAGACTTTTATAGAGATTTAAACTAATTAGTTGCCTAAATTAAATAAAATGCCAGAAATATCCTTGAGCTATGAGTAAGCAAATAAATTTCCCAGGAAAACATAAGTTTGTTATAATTAACTCAGAATTTTTTAAATCTGAAAATTGAAAGAAAACACATCCCAGCTTGTTATCCACCCATTGGTCTTATAGTTACTGCATCAAAATTGCTATTTGAACTTTGCATCTCTTCACAATTTCATTTTTTCCCTTCGATTTTGAATTCCAAATTTGTCTTTCTCCCTTTCCTATCCAAGATGGCAAGCAGTCTGGTACAGGTCATGCATGTGCAATTATTTAAAACATTTCTGCATTAGTCATATTGTAAAAGAAACAAAACAAAACAAAACAAAAAAAAAAACAAAGAAAGTGAAAATAGTATGTTTCATTCTGCATTAAGACTCCTCCACCTGTTTTTTCTCTGGATATGGATAGCATTTTCCATCAAGAGTGTTTTGGGTCTTAGATCATTATATTGCTGAAAAGAACTAAATCAAAATAATAATTGATCATCTCACAATGTTGCTTTAAGTGTAGTGTTCTTGTGGTTCTGCTCAAATCACTCAACATCAGTTCATTTAACTCTTTACAGGTTTTTCTAAAATCTACCTGCTCATCATTTTATACTGCACAGTATAGTATTCTGTTATATTTATATACCCCAACTTGTTCAACCATTCTCCAATTGATAGGCATCCCCTCAATTTCTAATTCCTTACTACCACAAAAAAAATTGCTATAAATATTTTTGTACACATAGGCCCTCTTTCCTTTTATAATCTTAAAAGATTTTTGTCTTACTGCCACATTATTGGTTGGAATTAGAAAATTACATTAGGAAACTCAAATGAAATAATTAAGTCTTTGAAAGCTTTATTATTTGCATCATTTTACTAATTTCATAACTTGATTTTTGAATCTGATTGCCATTTTATTATTAAAAGAGCATTATTTTTGAAGTTGCCCTTTTCTTTTGTGTTTCAGATCAAGTGTTTGGTTCCAATCTTGCAAATCTGTGTCAGAAAGAAAACGCCACAGTGCCAAAGTTCGTAAAGTTATGCATCGAACATGTTGAGGAACATGGTAGGAAAAAAGAAATACTCCTTAAAATAAAATAACCTAACATCTATTGCTTTACAATTACAACATTAATCTTTGGAAATTTGTTTAGTGGGTGATGGGGAGGATGTTGTCTTAAATTTAATCCAGTTTCAAAGAGAGTAGATTTAGATTCCATGATGGAAAGCATGTTGGCTCTCAAAAGGGGAAACCTTCAATGAGTGAACTTGTTTTAAACTAAACATGATGCATATAGGTATTGAGTAATCAATAAATGATTCTTGGAACATGTAGTATTGAAGTGGGTCTGAGTTGGCAGTTACTTCAAATAAAAGAAGATGGAAATGAGGTTAACTATGAAGGAGTTTTGACTATGGCAACTAAGTGTAAGTCATGTTACTGAGGGCAAGTTGTTTTAGCGTAGTTGAATTTATTATGATATTTAGTATACCTCTGCTTTGATTTCATTTCTTACTTTTTATGTTAAATATCTTGGTTAGTCTTAGTAACTAAGTTAGTTAATTGACAGTATCTCAATTGATTATACTAGCAGAACAACTAAAATAATTTACACAGGTGAAATATTCAATTTAATTTTTCATAGCATCTCATCACCGTTTGAACTTTTCTCATTATGCTAATAGTAATATTAGGTTTTTTCAGCTCTTCTCATATTTATTTGGTTTCCTGATTTAGTTAAATTTGAAAATCAAAACATATCTAGCTTATGACACTTTTCAGGGGACAGGAATTGGGACATTTGTATGTTTTGTATGTACATTTGCATTTTAAGAATAGTCTGATAAATTTTATAGAATAAATTTATTACATTTAGGTGTCAACCTAAGCATAATCAAGATTTTCTAGAAATTTATTTTCAGCTTATTATTAGTAACAGTTGCGTTCTCAAATTTTTAAATGGCTTTTTTTTTTCAATTCACTTTTTGTATATCTTTACACATAGTCATTGGCATGTTGTCTCCCTTATGAGACTGAGGATAGGTACTGATTTTGACCTTTGTCTCCTTTTACACAGTACCTGATATATAGTAAGTACTTAAGTAATAAATTGGAGAACAGGAGTAACAAATGTTAAATTATGTTGTTATAGTAACAATTTAAATGATTTCTCATGAAATGGAGCATTTTGGTAGTTGTTAGTTAACTAAGCCCACTATTAACAGGTAAATTTTTTTTCCCCCTTAGAAATCAAAGACAATTTTTAAATTAAAAGTTGGCCCTCCCTTAAGTTTTTTTTAGGCTAATGTTAATAATTAATTTTCAAAATTGGAATAGTACAACCCTTTTTACCCTACATAGAATTTCAAACATATTCTCCATCTGTCTCCTAGGTTTGGATATTGATGGGATATATAGAGTGAGTGGCAATCTTGCAGTGATACAGAAACTAAGATTTGCTGTTAATCATGGTAAGTACTGTTGTTGTATATTATGCATTGTGGTTTTTCCTATAATTAGAAGTTACCATCTGTATTTTGCTTCTTTAGTCCTTTTCTTCTAGCATATTAATTTGGTAAAGTTAGTTAAAATGATTATTATTGAACTTAAAGTGTTAAAATTTTTAATTGATAATTTTTTAATACATTTTGCATCTATATTTTCAGTAGCATCATCCACAATGAACAATCGAAAAAAATAGCATAGGAGTAAATATAACTGATAATCCCTGCAAGCTTATATTTGAGTAATTATCTAGTTGTTAAAAGGATCTATGTTTTATATGCTAGGGCAGTAATATACAGTGGTTTTGAGCTCAATCTTGTTGCCTTTTAAAGTTGTCTTCATTTGCATAATAGTGTTTCATTTTAGTTCAGTTTTGTTTTCTCTATCATTCATACAAGTTTACTCATATGCCTTTGACTCATTTGTTCTATATAACATATTAATATTCAGTTACATTGATAGAGTATAATTTCTTCAGCAGTTCCCTAGTTATTGGATACACAGTTTGTTTCCAATTTTTAGAAGTTTTAAATGTTGCTTCTTTAAATATTTCCTACAAATAGAGTTTTTATTCTCAGTAATCTTTATAAACCCTGTAATGGGATCACTGAGTCAAAGTATGAACAATTTTGTAACTTCTTTGAATAAATTAATTCCTATTCTTTCTTCCAGATGAGAAATTGGATTTGAATGACAGTAAATGGGAAGATATTCATGTCATCACTGGAGCTCTCAAAATGTTTTTTAGAGAATTACCCGAGCCTCTCTTTACATTTAATCATTTTAATGACTTTGTTAATGCAATTAGTAAGTATAAAATTTTTTTAGAAATTTGTAAAGAGCAGTGGTTATGAATTCTGTGGAGAAATTAATTTGTCATATATGCATCTTTCCCTTATTTGAGACTTATAAAAGAATTTTTGAATTTCAGTAATTTCAAATATGACCACTAGGTGACACTGTACATTACTGAATGTCCTCCTCTTTCTCCTCCCTCCCTCTCAATTGTTTTTACTTCCTAAGAATTAGGTATAGAATCTAAATTAGTTATGTCTTTTTTCAGAACAAGAGCCAAGACAGCGAGTTGGTGCTGTCAGAGACTTAATTAAACAGTTGCCAAAGCCAAATCAAGATACCATGCAAGTTCTTTTCAGACACCTCAAAAGGTAAGCACCACCCCATTATAAAGAGACAAATCTTAGAAAATGAAGTGCCATCCCCTAAAATAAGACTATAGAGTCTTTATATATATATATATATATATATAACCACTTACTTAAGAGTTAACTTTTACTTCTGATAACTGAGAATGCTTTTATGCTGAAAAAAAAAAATGAGTCAGTCTTTTTTTTTTTTCCCCTCTCCCTTAAGTTTAAAAAGATATTTGCTAGGTTCATATGTCTTGAAGTTAGGCCCAATTCAGGAAAGGATTCTCTTATTTAAAAATAAACAAACAAATGTAAAATGCTATGCTTTAAAAAACATTTCTTTTGAGTGTTGTAGCTATAAAGTCAATTTTTGCTGATCCAAAATAGTCACATATGAAATTGGAATAAATGGCTAGCTTGAGTAGAGATGTAGTATCTGTGTTTGACTTAGTATCTTTTTCCTCAACAAAGTAAATCAGAATTATTAGTTTTACAAATGAAAATTGTTATTGAAATACATTTGGAAGAAAATTTTCCTCCATTTTGTGTTTCTTTTTTCTTTTTTCTTTTTTTTTTTTAAACATATTAACCAGTTCTGGGAAAATATATATATACCTATATATATGTATTTGTGTGTTTCTTTCTTCCTCAGAGTTGTAGAAAATGGAGAAAAAAACCGAATGACCTATCAGAGTGTAGCAATTGTTTTTGGTCCTACTCTGTTAAAGCCTGAAAAAGAGACTGGTAACATAGCAGTTCATACAGTATACCAAAATCAGATTGTGGAATTAATTCTTCTGGAACTGAACTCCATCTTCGGGCGCTGAATATTATTGGAGATGGAACCAGAGTGAAATTGGAGTCAGAATCCATGAGTTTGCAAATCTTTGTACATGATGTATTATGTTTGTGGACCAAGCAACAGCTCAATGATTTTGCACTTTTTTTGGAGGGTGGGGGGAAGAAGGACGGCTGGGAGGAGGGTCAGAGTGTGTCTAGGCCCCCATGTTTGTTGCTGTTATTGCAAGTTGACATTTTTAATTATTTGATTTGCTTCATTGAATATTTTGGAGTTTTATACTCTAAACATTTAAAATTTGCAATTCTAGCATAGACATATACACTGGATTTCTTGGAGAGAAAACTAAGATTAAGGTTTATCTCAGACTGCATAGTCTGGATTTGTTTTTCCTCATTTTTAGGCTCATCACTTGATAGGATAATATCCTCTATTGGTTACTTTGAGAATTCTTTCAGGGCATTTTGAGCAAAACAAAATGAATCCGTTTTTGAAACCTATGTATTCCCTTTCCAGGATTTCTGCATGCAGTGGCCAACTGTCAGTCTTAAGCCAGTGCTCACAGTGGTCAGTGTAGTTTACAATTCCCCAGATATAATCCTTTGATTAAGGCTTGCTGTCTTTTACTCTGCTGCACAGCATCCAAACTGGATGTCTTAGCTGCTTGATAGAGCAGCACGCTAATACTTCAGACTTCTGACACTGAACTCATAAGGATATCCATCAAAGGGTATTCTCTGTGACATACTGGAGTTTTCTCTAATATAAGTCAAAGGTATTTCCTGGCCTACCTTGTATGTTATTCTGAATTACAGCTAATAATCCTAATTAAATGCTGACTTTATCTACTGCCATACTGAGTTCTTGATATGACCCTGTGGTAGTGAACTATATTTGATTGTAAATATAAGCTAAAGACCTAATGACCTTCAGCTTATGTATATAATTGTGTTGTATAGTCTCAAAGTACATTCTAGTCATACATTTCTAATCATGGTTATATTAGCTATAAGTAAACCTTCCAGTGAATATTAGATTTCCTCCAAGAAACAGGCTATTATTTGGAAAAGCTAACTGTGTGCACTTTTAGATTATAATTACATTTGCAGGCAAATCACTGTAATGCAAATGGTACTGGAAAAATACTGAATAGGCTTGCTAAATGGTTAATGCACTACATGAGGAGCCTTTTAGGTTATTTAATATGTACAGAATACATTGGGAAAATGTATTACAGAATTCTAACTCTACAGTACAGTAGTGGAAACCCATGTGTAAATTGGCTGGTTGTTGAATGGAAAATGAGATTGCTAACTTGGAGAATTTCTTTTTACATTACTAATGTAGATTGACTTGTATAATAAGACAGGTTTGGAAGATTTTGTGAACAGGGAGCATGGTCTGCTGAAGATTTTTTTTTTAAATGTATTTTTCTAGACTAACTGCTATATATGAGATGTCTAATCTGAATAAAGAAAACTATAAGAGATTTAGAAATTTTTTTTCCATCAGAGATTTGCATGAATTTTATTTGTTGAACTTACAAGCATGCTTTATACCTCAATTTTCTGTTTTTATATCAGTTGAAACTGGTATTTCCTGTGGTAAATATCACTGTTTCCCCCATTTCATACCTTACCTGTTTTTAACATCCTAATGTTTTGAACTAGTCTGATTTATCAACAGATATGTTGTATTCATTTATTGGATGGTTTCTGTTGGGGGAGAATAAGTTTTGGTATAATGTTCCTAAAAACTTTCCACCTGAGTTTAAATGGTAAAAATAATGTGTTTTGCCATTATGAACTTGTGGAATTGGTTACACAAGCCAAATGATTTCCTAGCTATCAGGTAACTGATTGTTCAAAGGAAAAGGGAAGAAAAACAAATCATAGCTTTCCTATTGGCAAAAATCATATTTAATAGCACAGTGTGCTTTAGGACTCCATAGCAGTTTCAAACTAGAAAAACAATGTGAGACTTAAGGCTTTTTCTCCTCTCTCTGCATCGGTAGAAGTACTACAGAGAGATCAAAAGGTACAATTGTCCTGTGATTCTTGTTTGTGTATGTATGTTTTGTCTTAGTGTTCATTGTTCCCCAGCTAATCTATTTTATTGTAATATTGTATGTATAATGAATGTCTTCTCTGTTTAATCATTTGTGAATTAAAAATTGCCAGTGTCATTTTCATTGGTAAACCACCAAACTAGTAATGTCTTCTGACCAAGAGGGTTTCATTTATAGTAGAAAACATATAAAAAGCCAAAATCTATTATCAGTAGAATTTCTATTTTTAAAAGTGTCAACAGAAATCTAAAATTAGTTCTAAAGTAACATATACACACATTAAAAACAAAAACAAAACAAAACAAAATACACCAGACAGGAAAAGAAAGATGGTTTTAAATGTATCACCAGGGAAGAAAATGTCTTTACTTTAAAATATTACATATACCAAAGGGATTTAACTATTTTTACCTGATAGTATTAATCATTTAATAACATTAATACCTCAGTAGTTCTTAGATAATAATTCTTAGGAAAAGAACAAAACTGGAATATTTTTAAGATAATCAGGTAATTTATATTTAAATCTATTGATGTAGCTAAGCACAAGTGTCATAAGGTACATGCCTGAGAAAATTTTTTTTAATCTCTTAAATATATATATATATATATATATGTGTGTATATATATATATATATATATATATATATATATATATATATATATATATATATATATATATATATATATATATATATATATATATATATATAATGTTCCTCGGAAATTACAACTGAAATTTTGAAAATTTAGTTAATAATTAGCCTTTATTTAAATAAATAAGCATTTTCTTTCCAATGATGATTGGTTCTGCAGATTCCTATAGACTTTATTGAGGTGATGTGGGGGGATGGAGGGAGTGAGTGGGGATTTTAAGAGGAATCCCAGTTTCTTCAAAACTATAGCTTCAAATTGTCCAGATTCAATTACTAGTTTTTATAGAGAACTGGAAAAGAGAAGAAAATTAATTTTATGGGTACAATAGTTTCCTGAACTCTAGTCCCCAATTCTATTCTAATAAAATCTGTTTTTATAAAAACTAACTACTAAGAGTAGTTTTTGATAGAGTTGGCTTGTATATAAATTTGCCAAATATTAACTTTAGGGGGATTGGGAGTTGTTTTTTATTTCTCCTACATTTATTCTAGCCTAATGTAATTAATTCAGTTCTTTTACATAAAACTTTAGTTGGAAATCAAAAAGAAACTACCACCTCAAACCTAGCAGCAGCCTATTGGAACAAGCAATAAACTGCAGCCAAGCAGAGTCCCACCCAGGGCTCTGAAGCAGGGGGAGGTGTGGAATGCCTAATGAGGCATTGTGTGACCAGCAGAGCTTTAGGAGTTCTCCTCAAGAATCTCAATTAGCCTTCACAACTGCAGTTTTGTGGGCCAGCCATGGCTACAGCTATATTTGGCCAGATTGAGCCATTACAAATTAGCTGCATGTGAATATGAAGTTTTAAATGAACTCGTTCACTAGGGAAACACCCCATTCTCCTCCCCCCCAGCACTTTCCTGGTGCTCTCATCAACAAAGTACTTGTAGAACAAGATCACTCTTTAGTAAATCACTGCAACAATCATTTAGGGTAAGTCTGGCCCCTCCTGCACCACCTCTTCCTTCCCTGTGCTTTATTTTTCTTCCTCTTACAGTCAGTCTTTCAGAAACAGCTCTTGGTGGGAAATATTTTAACCTATTTATGTTGATGACCAAAGCTTTTAGGCAACTCTGACAGCTTTGGTATAGCAAGGATTGATTTGTTTGTCCTGAACTCTATGACTGTGAGTTCTTTCTGCAAAATCAATAGTAGCTTATTCTTTAGTATTGGAGACAGAGTCTTGGAGAGAGGCTATAAGCCCTGGTATCAATAGTTTGGCATTTTTAGAACTGCCATTTGAGAGAGCACTGCCCAGATTCTTAATCTCCCAGTCATCCTAATTTTCCTCGCCCTACATAAACAATTGCCAAATCTCACTTCTGCCTCCAAAACATCTCTTCTAATCCTTCTCTACTCATAGGGCCATCCCCAAAGGTCAGGCTCCCATCTCCTGGACTACTAAGTTTCTTATTTGTTCTCTCTCCAATCTAGTCACACAGTTTTTAAGATATTTTAAGAAAATACACCTAATATCTGGGTCACTTTGTGCTGCTCCCCTACTCCCTTTTACCTCTAGAGTCAAAAATAAATTACTGGCCTTCAAAAACCTGCCTCTAGTCTTCCTCTCCTTTGTGAACTCCACAGCCCACCCAAACTAGTCTTCTCATTCCTCAAGCTTGACCTGCTATCTCACCTCCACTCCTTTTCCCAGCTTGTCCTGCACACACTGTCTCCTCACCTTTACTTAATCCACAATTTCTTTCAAATGTGAAATAGCATCTTCTATGTAAGGCCTTCCTTATCCCTTCCAAATACTAGCACATGCTGCCCAAGTTAATTATATTCTATTTTTAACATGTTTTTTTGAACATATTCTCTCCCATTTTAAAATATAAACTTCTTAAAGCTAGAGACATTTCTTTTCACTGTTCCCACTGTTCATCATTTTACTAAAAAGTAAATGATGAAGACTTACCATTCCCTCTTGCTATTACAGTAGTAATAAGGATGGTATTGAGAAAAGGAAGGGGAAATCCAGCATAATTCAAATGATATGAGGAAGTTATAGCATATAAGAACTGGAAGAGACTTTAAAGAGACTAACTTTGTTGTTTTACAGGTGAAAAACAGCTTAAGAGAGGAAGCAAATTGCTTACAGTCTTGACTTAGGTAGCTATAGTTAGAATTGTGATCAGAGAAAGGAGAGAGTGCTACCAGGAAGAAAAGTTTAGATTCAGGACGACTGCTACTTCTGTAATTACCCATTGCATTTTTGTGGTGCCTACTTTTAAGTGCTTTGATACTATTATCTTCATTCTGCTTTAAGTCTTACATAAACCCTAAGCAATGATCTTAACTAGTTGGCTTTAATCATTTGACTTATTTTCCCAACTAATGTGGTCTTGTATTTAAGAATAGATTTAATTTTGATAATTTTGAAACATTCATTGCTTGCACTGTATATACTATTACAGATATGTCAAAGTAGATTCTTTTTAGGGTGTGTCTGGGTTAATGGCCCCTCTTCTTAACTGAGAAATTCTTAATAGAAAAGAGACTCATTCCTTCTTAACCCAACAGACCTCAAAGGAGCTTATTTTGGGTAGTTTTCCCAACTGATTTCCTTGGGCAGTCATTTTGTGCGTCAGACCCCTAATGTATAGAAGAGGTATGACACTTCATCTATCACCTGGCTAGTAGTAAGGGCCAAGCAATAAAACTTGTACATGAAATGCCAATAAAAGATTTTGAGAAAGAAATGTATGACTTCCAGAAATTGTTAGAACTCTGCTCAGCACCTCACTTCTTTTAGTTTCCTGCCTCTTTTTTGTTATTGGTTTCTGTAAAAAAAAAAAAAAAAAAAAAAAACAACAAAAAAAAAAACACTTTGGAATTTTAATAATCAAATGTTGGATGTATTTTGAAAGAAAACAATTGAAATCACATTAATATTTGTGTTTTAGTACTGTAAATTCTCGTTGAGTGTATATTTCTTTGGGCCACTTAAGGGACGGGAGCTATCTAACAATACTAAAGGGCACTGAGTTGAATTTTGAAAGCAAATGAAAGGAATTCAAGCCTATTACTGTGGTGAACAATAGGTATGACACAGGAAAAAGCAATAAACTGGGGAAAGTGCTCAGTTACTCACAGATAAGCTGAGCAGAAAACAGATTTGGGAATAATATTCGTGGCCACAGGTATTAACAGAAAACGTAGATAATAAAGCGAACTTGAAAATTTAACACAGATTGAATATAATCTTATGTCATTGCAAGGCCTATCATGACTCACAGCTTTGCCCATTATCTATCTGTTTCTATTTTATAAGTGCGCTCATCCCATTCACATTGACCATTCACATTGATCATTAATTACTAAGTTTTCCTCCCATCTTATTTTTTTTTTCAGTTTATCCTCTCTTTTTATCCTCTCTCTCCTTGACAGTCGGTTTTGGTTCTGACCACTCTCCTTCATCTCTCTTATCCCCATCCTCTCTTATTTCCCTTTTGGGTAAGATAGATTTTTATATTCAGCTGGGTGTGTATATTCTTCTTTGAACCAATTCCAGTTAGAGTGAAGTTCAAACATTGCCTCCCATCATCTCTGCCACTACTCCCCCCTATTTTTCTCCCACTATGTAAGCTCTTTGCATGCCTTTTTAATGGGAGAAAGTTTTCCCCATTCTCTCTCTTACTTACTTACTTACTGGGCTCTGCTTACTTGGGGATAGAGAGGCACTGTTTCAAGCCCCAGGCCTTTTCATGCTTCTGTTTTCAGAGCTAGTTTAGAGAGTCTGCAGGTTTTCAGTGCTTCCAAAGAAATACGAAATGGAGACAGAAGTCCAATTCTCCTAGTCTTCACTCCCACCTTATTCAGGAAGGATAGCTCCTCCCTTGCAGCTGTACAAGTACTAGTGCTCTTCTTGACCTTGGAACTGTGACCAACCCCCCAGCACTCTTCTCCACCCTTGAACTGTGATCCAGAACTACTTATGAAGACTACACCCAGTGCCAGCAAAGGATCTCCTTTAATCTCTTTCTGACCAGTTGTCTGACCTCCTTCCACTGGATTCTTTATGATATAATACTTTGTGTGAAAGTTTGGGAACGATAACATCTAAAATCCTTTATAACTTTAGATTACGTGATCCTATGTATGAAGTATCACTGAAAACTAAAAGGAAAGTCATCTTAATTTCCAAGCTTCTTCCAGTTTTTTTAAGTGGTAGATAGCTTAATGCTATCTCTCTTTTGCATCTCTTTTTTTTCCCCTATACATCAGAATGTCGTGGAGTCTTTGTAAGATAACTAGAGGGGGCATTCATAAGACATCTAATTTGCCTTTCTGCCTTCATGAAAAATTATGGAAACCATTACAGATATTTGTCTTTACCTTATATATAGGAAGATTGCACTTCCTCAGCACCAACTGAAACACTTTAATTTTTTTTAACAAGAAAATTTGTTTTCATATCCAACCCAAGTCCCCTCTGTTTCCATTTTCCCTTTTCTAAGTTTCCTTCTGGCTTTAAAATACTGTTGATTTACCTACTAGAGGGCTCTCATGGAGTAGGACCTACCAGAGAAGTGACTCCAAAGTATCTCCCAGTCAAGAGCGATTCAGGTGACTCCTTGGCTGCTCAGCTCTTTCTGGTTGAAGACTTCAATGCTTAGGAGACTGGTGAAAGGTGAGGATGGCACCAGCTTTGCACTAGTTCATTTGCATGGATGTTGTATATTGAACTTGACACAAATTAATAGATTATTTTTATGTACTGTTTTGCGTTTTAATTCAAATATTTATTAAGCCCCTACTGTGTACAAGACACTGTGTCAGATGCTGGACACAAAGGATCTATGAAATTATCCATTTGATTGTTCCACCAACAGAGATCTCAGAAACCAAACCCTGTCATTGCCACACGGTAAGGCTCTTATCCATGCACTCCCACAAATTCACCACAAGGGGTCCCCCCAACATTCTGGAGCCTTTCCTCGGTTTCACTTGACCTTTCAAGGATACTAGTGGAGTAATCTTGATGTCCCCCGTTAGCCCCTGCTCCGGGAACTGACCAGTCCTTTTTATTTCCTATCCTCATGACATCCTTCGCTTGTTTCTCAGGAGTCCATTGGCAATTATTGGTCCACGTCTACCAAGCGCTCCTGCACTGCCCTCTATTGGGATGGCTTATGTATCTCGTAATCATATGACAACATCCTAGATTAGTGACGTATAAAACAATAAGCTGCTGTTTTGGGAAAAGGTCATTGAGAGTTGTCATTTCCCTAAAGCAACCCATCCCACTCTCCCTCCTGCGTAATTTTGGACCCAACAGGTACACAAGAAAATAGGAAAGCCCTCTCGTCCTCTGAGAGCTTTGAATCCTACCAGGAGGAACACCGAGAAGGAAATGCAATATTTATACAAAGTGCTTACAGGAAAAGAAAGAGACACAAAGTTGGGGGAATTAGAAATAGAAAACAGAAAGGTTTCCTGTAGGAGGTGGCACCTGGGATGAGCCGGGGTGGGAGGTGGGAATTCCTAGAGGCAAAGATGCCGAGGCAGCGCCTCCCTGACATGTGTAATGCAAAACGAGACAGACAGTGTAGGGGGAGTGCGTTACCTAAAGACCACTAGGGTAGGAAACTGGGCCGCTGGGACTTAACCAGGGGCCTCTGACTATACTACAGCCATGTCAACTTTATGCATTTTTGATATATTTGAAATCGTGATATATTTGATCTTTGAGTTAAGCAAACTAGGACTTACTCCCCTTTTTATAGATGAGGAAACAACCTCCTAGAGGGAAAGCCTAGGATCATAAACCTAAAGCAAGTCGTGGAATCAAAGGTGCTAAACCAGAAATTTGCTTAGGGTACTTGGAGCTCCACTCCCTCAATTTACAAATGAAGAACGTTTGGGATTTGCCTGGGGGAAGGGAAATGGAATGTGCATTTATAGAGCTCTTACTAGTGCTGGGCTTTCTGTTAGGCCCTTAACAAATGTTATCTCACACCAAAGGGCCCGGTAGGTGCTGTTCTTATCCCCATGTTAAGGTTGGAGAGGGTCATTTATCTGAAGCTGGATTTAAATTTAGGAAGTTCTACTTCCAATACCAGCAATCTATTCATTATTATCACCTAGCTGCCACGGTCGTCCAGTGTCAGAAATCCACGACTCCCAAGCCAGTGTTCGTTCTACTAGAATGTTGGTGCATGAAAGATAAGTCTTTGTTATCGGGCTACCTGGAATGAGTTGAATACAAAATACTCCACAAATCAGGACTTTGAACCAAGAGTTTACAAACACAGTTGGTGGTATCAAACCAGGGTGTGAGTAGCTTCTGTTTGTTCAGCCAGTATCAATTCTTTTTTTCCTGGATCCGCTTGAGTTTTGTGATTAGAAGATTGTATTTGGCCCCCCTGTGCCCTGAGAAAAACTTTATTTGACTTTTTTTTCTGGGACTGGACAGCCTCCCAATTGGATGTGTTTTCTGGGATCCCCAAACAAGTAATCTTTGGGTCTCTTATTCACATGTGACCAAGCTGTTCTTAGGGTATTCACCTCAATTCAAGAAGCACTAGGGACAGTGATGTAGCATGAAAAGGTGAAAAAAAGTCAATAAATGATTAGTTCCTGAGCAAGCCCTTCTCTCAAGTGTTTTGCAGCTTCATGATCTTATCAGCCTCTCCATCATTAGTCGCCTCTGTGGTAGGAGGAGAAATGGCTGACCTTGTTCATCCTTGGAAACTATGCATCTCAACACACACAGACTTGTTACTGGTGCATTTCAAGGTCCCCATATGACCCTGCCTACTTTAACAACAGGAGGATAGGGACTGAACCCATGATTTCCCTGATTTAGGGAATTCCCTTCACAAATGCATGTCAGCCCTTTGCTGAAAACTGTTTTTAAAGTCTTCATTTTAAAGGGTTGACTAAGTAGGTTAGAGGCTAAGTGACAGGGTGTATCTCAAAAGTGCAGCTTTCTAAAGCTGCTTACGTCATCTGTAGACCTTTGGGCAAATCACTGCAATTGGATCTCATTTTTCTCAACTGGATTAGATGGTCTCTAAGGTCTCTTTCAGCTCTCTGTTTCAGTACTATATTCTGTGGGTCTACATTCTAATAGAAGAATATCATTCAGAACACATAAATCACAGCTGAAGTAGAAGGGTTAATGGTGGTGGGGGGGGGAGGGAGTATATTCTTCAAATCTCCCAAAAAAGTACAATTCCAACAAAATGGTTGGAAAGGAAACTGTCCCTGGGACAGCAGGGGTGTCTGAGTCACAAATTTGCCTTTGTTTGAAAATCCAGGTGCTGAAAAATTGGATTGATCTTGGGACCTGCTCAAACTCCAGTCTCAGTCACCTTTCAGACCAGACCCAGCCAGGAGCTACAACACCAATCTATTCACTGACAGATTACCTGTTGACATTTAAGATTTTCATCAACTTTCCCTTACACCATTACATTGTACTTGAAGTAATTCACACAGAACTCACAGTAATCCATTTTTAAATGATTATCAATTGTATCTAATAGGATGGGGGAAACACTTAGACCCTTTGGTGACTGTGAAAGTTGTTTAGAGAGGGTCTTGTTTCAATACATTTTGCCTAAATGGTGTTTACCAACCACTCCATCCTAGTAATCACTCCAGTTAATACTCCATCCCTCTCCCCGCCTCCAAAAAGAGACTTTCTTTTAAGGAGCTGAGACAGCTTAGAGACATAGTCAGACTAATGGGAATAGCTGAACTACTTGAAGTTTTTCACTTAGAGAATAGTGATATTTTATTAAGAATAATTTTGCTGCCAGGTAATGGAAAATAAACATTAAACACTGATGCTATCATGCTCTCAACTTGTCTAATTTTCCTAGTTCATAATGCATTGTGGCCAGACTGATGAAATCAAACCATTAATGGTAAATTACCTGTCAGGTTGATTTGTCTGCACTGTTCATTATCTTTGGCGAGAATACCAGCTGCAATACTGGTGTATATATTTTCTTCTTTAATTTATTTGAGCTTGGAGTGGGAGTTTGAAATCCCTATATGCTATAGAGGATGAACTTTGGGCTGGCTATGTAAAGGAAAATAGCCATTCACTCAGAGCCATTTTTATTTGTCTCTAAATATAACTACTTAACTACTATTTTTGCTTGGCTTTTTCCATCTAATATACAAGAGCTAACCTCTGAGGGCCCATCTTAAAGATATTCTCCATACTTATAGAAGTGACTCCTCATATGAATTTCACCCTCACTATTTGAAAGCATTTCTTAAGGGTGAGCTGCATGGTGTGCTAGATACCTTCACTGTTCTCAGAGAGCTTTTGATATGACAGTACTGACACACTAGAAGCAGAGGTACTTGACCTTTTTTATGTCACAGACCCCTTTGACAGTGCAACAAAGCCAGTGGGTCCCTTTTCAGAATAATGTTTTGAAAAGCATGGAATAAAGAACAAAAGATTAGAAAGACTCCAATTATATTGAAATATAGTTGTGAAAATATTTAAAAATAACAACTATCCCCAGGAAGTGGGATGTAGTGGGGAAAGCCCCAGATCTAGAGCTGGAAGACCGAGTTTGCATATCTGTGCTCTCATTTATCAGCTGAGTGACTTGGAGACAGAGCACTCCATCTCTCTGGGCTCAGTCACCATAAGTAGGGAATAAAAAGGGAAAGATTTTATAATTGCCCTGAGACCTTTCGGCCCTAAATTCCTATAATCCTGTGAAGGGTATTCAGAGGATAAAATGAAGATAAGAAGAGGCCAACGGCATAAAACTTTGCTATCACATGGGGCAGGTGGGTGGTACAGTGAAATCATCTTGGTGAATTCAAATCTGGCTCAGACACTAGCTTGTGTGATCCTGAGAAAGTCATTTAACTCTCTTTGCCTCAGGTTCCTCTTCTGTAAAATGAGCTGCAAAAGGAAATGGCAAACCACTCCAATATCTCTGCCAAGAAAACTCCAGATGGGGTCACAGAGAGTTACATACAGCTGAAATGCTGGAACAAAAACATCAGGGTAATTCCATTTGGAGACGATAGAAGCAGAAACAGAAATTTAATTTCTGAGCCTTCACACAAAATTTGAGAAAGAGACCCCCTTACGCTTTGTTAAGAGCAAAGGACTCCTTCAGGTTTCTTAGCCACATTGCTGTCTGAAGAGAGGACAAAAATAAATTAATCATTCTCCCTTCTGATCCGAGACATCAAGCATGGTGTGCTTTCTTTAATCCTTTGCTAGAAGATGGAGTTAAGGATGAATCATGCCTTTTGGAATAAACTTCAACTGTTAGATCCATTTTTACCAAACTTGTTATATAATCAGGTACTGCAATACCCTGGTGAGCTACAAAGCCCATCTAATGAGGTGCTAGGGAAGGTAGTTACCTGCAGAGAAGGGACATTCCACAGCCTTTGGATGTCAGGCCTTCTGATCTCTAAACCCTGAAAGCAGGATGCTCAAAGCAGGACTGGAAAATTGAGGAAAGGACCAAGCTGCATTAATTAATACATTAAGTAATTAATCATATCCATTATTCTTATTCCTATCCACAAGGCAAAGAAAATAATGATACTGAGATGAGCATCTTTATTTCGAAGTAAAATTATATAATTTTTTGCATCTATTGTAACCTGATCTTTACAGTGTTATTTTCAGACAGCCAGTGCTGGTCCTCAATCCTCTGCCAACTAATATTGGTTCTCTCTCTACAGTTTTTCTTGTGGCTCTCTATCTCTCTGCCCATCACAACTATCCTCATTGAACTCTTCATTGCTTTTCATCTAGATTGGTGGACCACCTTCTGAGCTGTTCTTACCATCCCCACTCTATTCTCCTTCCAATCCAACCTTCTCATTGCTGCTTAAGTGATCTTAATGGTCATCTCTGACTCTTGTCCCATTATTTAACCAATATCTAGCATTTACATAGTGCTTTAAGGTTTTCAAAGCAAAGTCACAAACATTAACTTTTCTCACAAAAACTCAGGCAGTTGCTGCTGCTGCTAATGATGATGGCAGCCTATTATGTGCTAGGCATTTTAAAATCATCTCACTTAATCTTCACAACCACGTTGGGAAATAGATACTACTAATAGATACTATTTTACAGGTGAGCAAACTTAGGCAAACAGTGAAGAGTCATCAACTAGAAAGTAACTGAGGCTGGATTTGAACTCCGACTCAGCACTCTATCCCCTGTACCACCTAGCTACCTCCATGATCTCCATAATACATTACCATCTCTTATAAGTAGTGGATATTTGATAAATTTGTATCGAATTGGTCAGTTCTAGCCATCTGGAAGGTAAAGAGTTGATGCGTAAGGATAGCCAAATAATGAAAAACATAAGTGTTCTCCAAGGGGAAACCCCTGAGGTTGAGCTCCCCTAAACATGACTCACCATCACTCCCTGCTGTAGTCTCTAGAATCTTAACTCTTCAACTTCTCTTTGATGAACACAATCTCCTGTCCTAGCTCCTCTTTCATTCCCTTAAACCCATACATCTCTCTCCATATTTTCCACTGTCTGGATTCACTTTTCTCCCCTTGACAGCCACAAGCAGCTAAGTAGCCCAGCAGATACCGGGTGATCCTGGGCAACTCAATCTTTGTTTTAGTGAAAGTATTTTGGTATAGAAATTGAAATAAAGGCTCGGATTCCATCATTATCAAGAGGGAAATTAAAATTGACAGAAATAGCCAGTCCTAACTACCTATTTTTTTGGTGATACTTTCCTGTGTATTTTTGCAAATTATCAGAAAATAGTCACATTGGGTATGCCTAGGGAAGAGATGGAGTAAGTGCTCCTTCAGGTTCAAAATTAATGGGAGTTTCCTTTCATCTAACATTGTTTCTTCCTTTGTCATTATACCAACATAATTGAAACTACGTTTCCTAAGACACGAGGATACAAGAACAGAAAAATGATCTCTGTATCAATGAATAACAGGAAATGATGATGGATTGAGTGTATTCACCTCCATATTTCTGTGATGTAATTGATGAGCATCTTCCCTTCACTGATTCTGACTACAAGCTTCTAGATAGTGTTTAAGAAATATGGTGATCAGAAACATCATCAGCTTCTTTAACCTAACTGGGGCTGAGTCTTTAGCTAGTCTTTAGCTAGTTTTTTTTTTTTTTTTCTTAGACAACATGTCTCAGGTCTGCTAAAATTCAGTCTGACTGTGATTTGCACATACTCTGCATTTTATTTGCTCATTTAGTTGTCCTCCCCTACTAGAATGTAAACTACTTGAGGGCAAACTATACTCTGTGTATATTTGTAGCCTTGGCACTGAATACTGCCTGGCACATAGCAAGCACTTAATATGATTATAATATAATATAAAATAACCTAATATAACATAATAATATAACATAATATAATATGATATGATATAATATTATATAATGTGATATAAGAAAAATATATATATATAATACAAAAATAATGTTTTTTTCTTTCCCTAGTAAAATGAAGGTCCTTTGAAGACAATTTCTTTTTTTTTTTAACTTTGTGTTCTTTAATGAATATTTGTTAAATTGAATTGAATTAATTGATCTCATAATCCTTTTCCCCAACCCCTTTGTCCTACTCCCCAGGATCTAAGCAGGGAAATCTAAAGATCTCTGCTTTTTTTTCTTCCTTTCCCCCTCTTTGCCTCCACTGTTTTTCCCTTTGTTTCTCCAGTATTGGAAGTCAATACAGCCTGGGATTGTTTACCTCCTCAATTATGCATCAGCATCATTGACCAGGCCTGCAACCTCCCCCAGTGCTTGAGGAAAAACAGTGATTAATTACTGTCTTTGTGCTTTCAGGAGGTGACTGGGGAAGAGGGAAGAAGCAGGTTTGTGAAAAGCAAAGTGAAAGGTTTTCTTCAAATAAAAATTATTTTAAAACAGTTTCCCAGGCTCATTAGAGTCAGATGCTTAAATAGAGGCTATTTAGGTTAGAATGGGCTAGTCTGGAGCTGGGAAATTCTGCTTCTGACACCTTCTAGCTGCATGTCAGGGGACAAGTTACATAATCTGGACATAAAGTTGCACGGATGAAATCACAGGTAGGTTTTTACCAAAAGATACCCGACTTTCCCTTCTTTTGTCCTTTACATAAACTGCTGGACTGTTGGAGCCCTTATGGTCTTCAAAGCCTGTCCTGTAAGGATTCTGGCCTATTGAAAGGTCAGTCAGCATAAATTTGGTTCGTTTGCCTCTCAATTTTCCATGCAGCTGTGGGTGCCATTACTGACTCCCCTTCCTTCCTCTCCCTCTGGCCTTTGTCTGGCCTGCAGATCCCACCGCCAGCCACCCACGATGAGGTCAGCCTTCCTCAGCCCAGCTTCCAGTCCTTCCCAGCATCTCAGTATAACCGCCTCCTGCCTTGAGTCCGGCGCAGCCCGGGACGCTGGTGTATACAGCTTTCTTCCCTGCTCGTACACAATTTACCCCAGCGATGGCGAGTGAAAACAGTTAATAAACAATGAGCCGTGGGTGGCGGCATTAGCTCTTAAAAATCATAACTATCTCCCCAGGTGGCCTTTTAAATTTGCTCCTGGCCCTGCTTTCCTTCTATAAAAGAATCTGCTTCAGAGAGAGCCCGGAGCCTGGTGGAGGTGCAGAGGGCGTTTGTACTTGGCTTTGAAGGTTGGGGTAAGGGCTCCTTCTCCTCCTTGGTCTAGAAAGGTCAGCACGGGTTATGTAACAAGGTGAGCTCTTCACCTTTACCATTCGCTGGGACTTCTGGGGGCTAAAAGCTGTCCTGGTTTGCCTTGGCCCATTAACTGTCATAAATGAATCGACTTCCAGCCTGTGCTTGGACAAAGGGGTTTTGTGGCTATTTATTCCATTGGGGCAGACAGTGGATGGAGAGCAGAGAATGGAATCTTCTTCCTGAGTTCAAATCTGACCTCAGACACTTCCTAGGTGTGTGACTGTGTTGCCTCCGTTTCCTCATCTGTAAAATGAGCTGGAGAAGGAAATGTCAAACCTCTTCAGTATCTCTGCCAAGAAAACCAAATGGGTTTGGACACAAACCAAAAGAGCTGGACACAACAATCATTCCATTGACACAATTTACAACTCTTAGTAATGGCTTCCAAGATATCTTCAACATAAAGAAGATCCAACTCACTTCCAGCTGATCAATGATGGACAGAAACAACTACACCCAGAGAAGGAACACTGGGAAGTAAGTGAATGTAAATTGTTAGTACTACTATCTATCTACCCAGGTTACTTATACCTTTGGGAGCTAATAATTAACGTGCAACAAGAAAATGGTATTTACACACATATATTGTATCTAGGTTATATTGTAACACATGTAAAATGTATGGGATTGCCTGTCATCTAGGGGAGGGAGTAGAGGGAGGGGGGGATAATTTGGAAAAATGATTACAAGGGATAATGTTATAAAAAAAATTACTCATGCGTATATACTGTCAAAAAATTTATAATTATAAAATAAAAAAAAATAAAAAAAAATATGTATGATCTCGTCTTTGAAAAGGAAAAAAAAAAAGTAATGGCTTCCAAGAGTTATTATTGTTGTCTGAAGTAGCCATCCAGGAGTCAATCTGGAGATGAGTTTCTCCAAATCTTGGTTTGGCGTTCAGGCTCACACATCCCATCACTAACATCTTTATAGCTTACAAGGTCCCAACGGAGCTTGTGGTCTGCTGGTCTTGTCAGAGGGCTGGCCTGGGAATCCAGAAGATGGAGTTCAATTTCTGCCCTGACCACTCATTGGCTACGCAACTCTGAACAAATCACTTAATCTCTCAGCCTCAGTTTTCTTATCTGTTAAATGAGGAAATTAATAGCACCTATTCCAGGGTTGTTGTGAGGAACAAATGAGAAACATAATTTTTTTCAGTTTTTTTTTCCTTTAGTCATGTCTGTGTCTTCATGACCCCATTTGGAATTTTGGGGGGGGGGCAAAGATACAGGAGTGGTTGGCCGTTTCCTTCTCTAGCTCTTTTTACAGCTGAGGAAACTGAGGCAAATTGGTTAAGTGACTTGACACAGCTAGAAAATGTCTGATCCTGAATTTGAACTCAAATCCTCCAGACCCCAGGACTGGTGCTCCATCTACTACATCACTCAGAAGCATTATTTCAGAAGAAAAAAAAACAAAACAAAACAAAAAAAAAAGCTCATTCCCAAACTTCTCTTCCTAATTGCCTGATTAGGCTATCTATCCTTTGGACTCAAAAAATTCTCAGGAAGAAGAATCAAGAATCATAGACTTTAAGCCAGAAGAGACCCTTAAAAACCATTAAATCTAATCTCTTATTTTAAAGATGAGGAAACAGACTTGGAGAGGTTAATAAGGGATACCATAGAGAGAGCTTAATCATAGGTCATGGATTCAGATCCTGTCCAAATCCAAGTCACTTCAATGCCAATAGAAGTCCTGCTTTCCATTTTTGGACTTCATGAACCAGCTCTTTTACCTCCTAAATCCTCCCTAGAGCTCCCTCTCAGCCTTGAAATGCTGCTGTGATGGATGCTCAGAGCAATGCTGGCTCTGTACCATGTTCCAGATGAATGTCGGGTGTTGACCTGGGCAAGACCAACTTAGTGGACAATTGCTCTCCTTCTGTCCCTCAGTGGAAAGGAAATGTGGGAGATAGAGGGAGCACAGGAACCTGGAGGAGTAAGAAAGTCATGAGATTTTAAAAGAAGAAAAAGAAATTTGGGAACTGCTAGTGTGGGCCAGTTTTTTAATTCTCCCCAGATGTCCAGATTTATTTCTCCTTTTTTTAGCCTGGGAAGAACAACTGTCTGTCCTTGACATTCAGAGGACGTTAATCCCCTCTCATTGGCAAATTGGGGTTTCTGTGCACTAAGGCTTATGAAATCCCTCCCGGAGGATGGATGTTGTATAAACACATGTCACTTTGTAGACAAAAATTGTCACTGAGGCTGGCCTAGGAAAGACTGATCCCTTTTTCCAACTCACACATCTTTCTAGGGCCCTACTCGGGGCTTGCTGCCCGCTGACCTCTCAGAATGGCCTCATCTGCTTTCTCTATCAGAACTCTCCTTTCATTTCCATTCCCCTCCCCATCAAAATGGACATTTGTCCTGGATCCCATCCGGAATGGTTTTTAAGGTCTGTCTGGCTTGAAGTCCAAGATTCTTGATTCTTACAATATTCTGTGTTTTGGAGATGGAGCACTGGGTTTGGAGCCAGAGCCCTATCATTTTCCATTTGCGCCTGTCAGTTTTACTTGTCCAAATTTGTTGATTTCTTTGGGCCTCAGTTTCCTAATCTATAAAGATTGGATGACCTAGAAAATCTTTTCTTATGACCTTCAGCTAACCTGATAAGCTAATATGGACACTAAGGAAAAGATGCTTAGCTCCCATTTCTTACTTTTCTCCAGGATATCATGTGTGCTTTAATACTGGCATTTAATTCAACCAATATTTATTAATCATCTACTATATAAAACACACCATTTTTTCTGTGCTGGGAATATAAAAATAATTTTAAAGCAATCCTACCTTGCAGGAGTTGCCAGGGCACTAGGGGGAATCAGACATGAACACAAATGAGAATGGTGGAAGGGAGAATGTGACAGGGTTAGGTTATGTACATGGGACCTCGCCTTAACCCTGACTGACTGGTGATACTTCTAGAAGGAGAACAGAGCTGTCAGTCCCTTGAGCATAGTCAAATGGATCAATAACTCTAACTGTTGATGCTTAGAATGGCCAAGATTCATGAAAAAGGAAGAAGGTAGCTGCAATGGAAGGGTAGAATGTAAGCCCTTTGAGGGTAGGAATTGTTTCATTCTTTGTATATTCACTGCCTAAGGTGACTGGCACATTTTGTTGTTGTTCAGTCATTTTTCAATCACATCTGACTCTTCATGACCTTATTTGGGGTTTTCTGAGCAGAGACACATTCCTTTGCCGTTCCTTTTCCACGTCATTGTATAGATGAGGAAATAGGCAAACAGCTGAATCGCTTGCCCAGGTTTGCTCAACTAATTTGAATTTGAATTCATGAAGATTAATCTTCTTGACTCCAGACTTCATACTCTATCCACTACACTCCTTTGCTACTTAATAAATGTTTATTAATTGACTTGGGAAAAAAACAACTTTTGCTTTTAAAAAAAAGGGGGGGGGCCTGGAACCCTTCATAGAGGTTAAGAGCCTTTCCCTTTCACACTTTCTTCCTTACATGTTAGTTCTTTGGGAATACACTTCCTCCTGCCTGATTCTACTTGTTTACATAAAACGATGGAGGTGTGGAGAAGATACAATATAATTTGCTTTGGATCTGTCACCTTCCTAAGACTGGCTCTCAATGGTCACAATGCAGAGGTGAGGAAATATTTCAAGACAATTTGACTAGCCCTTCCCACCCACCTACCCTCAATTGGAATCAGCAAATATTTATTCAACTCTTCCAGTGAACAAGTCATCATCCAGGTTACTGTGTCATTGTATAATTCATAATTCCTGCCCTCGGGGAGCTTACATTCCAGTTACACACTACAAAGCTAGTGACTTCCACCAGCACATGGTGTTGGGTCTAATTGGTACAGAGATGGTTTAGTTTTATCCTCTTCCTCCCCCTGATAATGAGTTCATCAAGGGCCTAATGCAGAAATACAAAAGCAAAAACAACAAGCAAGTTTCCATTGGGAAAAGCCCAGTATTGAATGCGGGCCCATGACCCTTGGAGATGACTGGCCCCCAGGAGGAGCAGTGGAAAGCTTTGTTTCTGGAAATCTAATCTGTGGGATGATGATTATTTACACACTGCTGTCTCACGAGGTAAGATTTTGCATCTGTAGATCAAAAGCAAATGGAAAGAAATATTGTCTGCTCGGACCATGTGGAACGCATTCATCTCCTGCAAAGCCTGGGCAGGAAGGCTGCTTTCCCAATGAGCATTCTCAGGCCAGGAACCAAGCTTGCTCAGCCTTTTGTTACCAGAAGGAAGCAGAACTTTCCACCAGATTGTAAGAGAAACTGGATTATCTGAGCAACAGCGAAGCTGGCCCCTGCCCGGAGCACGGAACTAGGAGTCAGGAAGCCTGAGTTCTGATCCCCAAATTTGCCACTAACTCGCTTTGTCTCTGTTGTTCGGTCATGTCTGGGGTTTTCTTGGCAGAGACAGGGCAGTGGCTTGCCATTTCCTTCTTCAGCTCATTTGACAGATGAGGAAACTGTGGCAAATAGGATTAAGTGATTTGCCATATAACTAGTAAGTGTCTGAGCTGGATTTGAATCCAGTTTTTTCTGACTCCAGGCTCACCCCCTCTATTTAGGGTACCCCCTAGGTACCCTAAAAAGCTGTAAAGGATCCTATTTCCTCCATATCCAAAATGAGCAGGATGGCATAAATGAAGGGCAATAGGATTGGAGAAGCATCTATTCCAATCCCCTCATTCACAGAGACAGATCCTGAGGCCCACATTTGTCAGACAACAAAATCACAAGATATATGACACAAGTAAAATCCTCCAACTTCAAAACAAGTGTTTTTCCCAGTGTAAAACATCCAAGTCATTTCAGTAGTGGGCCACAAGATGAAAAATGCCCATGTGTAGGCCGCATGAATTTTTTATTGATAGCAGTAGTGAAACTTGTAGCTATTCAAAGTCAGAGATTTTTAAAATCAACTGTATTTTTGCCCAGAAGACAAAGCTTTGGGCCGAGCACTATCCATGGGCCAATTCGTTATTAACAAGTAAATAAGAATGTTCATGTTTTAAGGGATTGAACCATGTTTAAGAACTACGGGGTGTTGTATTAAATCTAGGCTTGCCTCAAATCCAACTCCAAGGTTACACAATTTAAGGCAGCTCTCAGATTCAGTTTCATTAAGACCCAAATGTCACCCAGAGTTTGGGTACATGGATGGAAAGAAGGACTAGTCAGCAATATGTTGGACAAGCATCTCTCTAAGATATTTTATCCCTACTCCTCTTCCTTCCTCTAACAGTGCTGGGTACATAGTAGGCCCTTAATAAATATTTAAAGGATTATTGGATTGGGTTAGATGCCCTTCTGTCTAAGATGTTGCTCTCTCAGGCACTTTGGGTAAGAGGGATCTCCCAGACTTTGAGGACAGATGTGCTGGATCATCCCTCCTTACCCAGAAAAGCCAGGAAAAGCTTTTGAACTGAACCCAGACTTGGTTGTGTCTGGGCTGGCCATATGTGAATGTGGCAATTATTGGAAGGCTTCACCAGCCGAAAAGGAGAGAGCCTGGAAGACTGGCTGTGTGAAGGTCATGGCTGGGGAAAGGAAATCAATGAGGAGTGAGGCTTTCTGACTTATTTATATGAAGCTTTCCATGCACTTCCTCTTTCTCCCCTCTGGCATCTTCCAGGCACATGGGGAGAGGCCCCTTTCAGAGCCAGCTGTTGTGCATCATTTGATCAGAAACATTCAGGTGGATCTTTTGCAGGGAGTGTTGGCCAGAGGGGAAAGAATTTGTCATGGGAATTTCCAAGAGACCTTTTCATGTTTAGTGTTTCCAAGATCATGTGCTTAACGAGCTCAGACCAGCTCCTCTGCCCTGTGGTCACGGGCTGTGCACATCTAGGAGTTGTTCTTATTGTCCAAAGGGAAGGAAAAACCATTTTCCAAGCTCCAAAGCAAATCAGGAATCAATTTCTGTTGTCCCGTCGTTGAGCTCTCCAAAGCTGAGGGACGCTCCTCTTCCCATCAGCATCTGGTCCTGGGATCAAACACTTCGTGATGTATTTAATTTGTCAGATTAATGGCTAATTTTCCCACAATCAATCAGATCAACTATCTGGCAATCCAGACTTGTCATTAGGTTAAATTAAATTCAATAAACATTTATTAAGAATGGACTGTCTGCACTTATTCACTAACCACCCACTTTAACCCTGAAATTTAGCTTCTATTTCTCACCACTTTTCTGAAATGGCTCATCTTCAAGATAACCAGTGACCTGGCTGCCAAAAACCAATGGTGCTTTCTCCTAAACCCTTCTCCCTGATATCTCTCTCTCCTTCTCCCTCCCTCCGTCCCTTTCTTTCTCTCTCTCTCTCTCTCTCTCTCTCTCTCTCTCTCTCTCTCTCTCTCTCTCTCTCTCTCTCTCTCTCTCTCTCTCTCTCTCTCTCTCTCTCTCCCCTCGCCTCTCCTCTCCTCTCTCTGTCTCTTTCTCTCTCTGTCTCTTTCTCTCTTCTCTCTTCTCTCTCTCTCTCTCTCTCTCTCTCTCTCTCTCTCTATCTCTCTCTCTCTCTCTCTCTCTCTCTGTCTCTCTCTCTCTCTGTCTCTCTCTCTCTCTCTCATCTCTTACTGTCTCTCTCTTCTTTATCTTTCTGTTTTAAAAATAGCATTTGAGGGAATGCTGTTGACTACCATCCCCTTCAAACATACCTAATGTTCTTCGTTATATTTTATGATACTACCCTCTCCTGGTTTTTCTTCTACCTCTCTCTTTTCCTCACTATTCATCAAAAGAAGACCCGTCCTTTTTTTTCTTTTATGGACTTCAATGATCCTGGAGGAAAGAGTGAGGCTGATGACTCTGGTTCACTTGCAAGTCCAGACATCACCCTCCTGATGTCATGGTTCTCTTCAAGAACAAAGAATAAACAAGAATATCTTCTTTCTATCATCTTTTACCTTGGGCATCCTCCGGCCTCCTCCCATTGGACATCCTCCAGTATCCAATGGGAATCGGTTCTTCTTTCCCTTCTCCAGTTTCTCTTGGTAATCTCGTCTATATCTTCAGCAGCTTTGGAGTCCTATGACATGGGTTCAGACCATGCCTCTGATGTCTGACACTGATGCAGCTCCTTTATAATGTGAGCTTCCTGGGGCAGGGATTGTGTTTTTGCCTTTCTTTGTGTTTCCAGCACTTAGCACATAATTTAATAAAGCTTGTTGTTGTTAATGATGCTGATAATAACGAGGAGGAGGAAGTGGATGAAGTCACTTTACTCTGGGGGACTTTCTTGCTGTATAAAGTAAGGGGGTAAAACTAATTGGTCTCTAGTCCCTTTCATCTCCAGATTTCTGATCCATTGATCAGCTCCATGAAGAAATGCACACCTGAGCATGAACACACACACCCCTACCTCTTCCTGAACTCCAGAACCCACATTTGCAACAACTACCTGCTGGACATTTTCACCCAAATATCCCAATGATACTTCAATTCCCACTGTTCAAATTTGAAATCATCTTCTTCCTCCTAAAACCTGGCTTTCCACTCCATTTCTGTTGCTGACACTGTTATCATCCTACTCATCTATATTCAAAGATTGGCGGTCATTTTTGATCTAGCTTTTGTCCTTAACCTCCACATCCAATCCGCAGCCACATCCTTTTGTTTCTATCTTCCCAATATCTTTGCCCAATCTGTATAATCCTTTTTCTTCCCACTGCCATCATCTTAATTTGGGTCTTAAATTATCTTTCACTTGACTATTATAATGGTAATTTCTCCCCTCCCCCAGTTCATTTTTCCCATGAGCACCAAGGTAATCTTCCTAATGTATAGTTCCATGTATTACCTTTAGTAATTCATTATCATCTACTGAAAAAAAAAACAAACAACAAAAAAAATGAAACCTGAACACTTTTCCTGATATGATATTCAAAGCTCTTCACAGTCTTGTTTCAGCCTTCCTCTTCAGGATACAAGGAATAAAACCTTACTCTCAAAGAACTTGTATTCTAATAGGAGAGGTGTTTGTACAAAAACTCAATATAAAGAGAATACATATAAAGTAATTAAATAAATGATAATTTTTTAAAATTTTAAAATTTTTTTTTATAAGATTATCCCTTGTATTCATTTTTTCAAATTACCTCCCCTCCCTCTACTCCCTCCCCCCAATGACAGGCAATCCCATACATAATAAATGATAATTTGAGGAGAGGGTATTAGAAAATCCTTATGTTGTATCTTGAAGGAAGCAGGAGAGAAGAGGAATACATTCCAGACATGAGAGATGCCCAAAATAAAGGCATGAAGACAAAAGATTGAGCATGGTACAGAAAAGTCCAGTTTGACTAGATTATGGGGGAAGGAGGTGGGTAATATCCAAAGAGGCTAGAAAGATAGATTAGGATTGGATTGGCCTTAAAAACTATATTTTATCCTGGAGGTGCTATGTGGCTTGATCAAGAGTAAGAAGCTGGGGCAACTAGGAGCACCAGCCCTGAATTCAGGAGGCCCTGAGTTCAAATATGGTCTGTGTGACCCCAGGCAAGTCACTTAATCCTGATTGCCTGATTGATGTGCAAAGGCAACTTTTAAAAATTCATCTTTCTCAGTTATGGACAGATTGCCATCTATAGCAAAATCTTAACATCTCCCTAATAAATTATGATAATCTTGAAATTAAGATCTCTCATATTCCATCTTTGCCTTTCACAGTACCTGGAGTATAGAAAACTCTTTAATAAATATTTGTTGATTGATCTTTTCCTAGCAGAGTGTTTTGCACACAATAAGTGCTCAATAAATGTTTGTTGGAGATTACAGAGGAGCTTGGGACATGATAAGTGCCCTAAAAAAAGTTAAGGTAAATTGCAGAGATGAGATACATTAAAACTATAGAATGATACAAGACTGTGCAATACCTCTAGGTACACTCTGGAAATCAACACAGTCCAAAAATATGCAATGATATTTGGCTAATGCAGACAAGATTAGAAGGGGAGCAATAAATTGGGAAAACATTTTTACATGTAAGGATTCTAATAAAGGCCTCATTTCTAAAGTATAAAGAGAATTGATTTGAATTCCTAAGAATTCAAACCGTTCCCCGATTTATAAATGGTCAAAGAATACGAATAGACAATTTTCAGATGAAGAAATCGAAATCCTTTCTAGTCATATGAAAAGGTGCTCCAAATCACTACTGATCAGAGAAATACAAATTAAGACAACTCTGAGATACCACTTACATGCCTCTCAGATTGGCTAAAATTACAGGAAAAGATAATGTTGGAGGGGCTGCGGGAAAACTGGTGCATTGTTGGTGGAGTTGTGAACAGATCCAACCATTCTAGAGAGCAGTTTGGAACTATGCTCAAAAAGTTATCAAACTGTGCATACCCTTTGATTCAGCAATGTTACTACTGGACTTATATCCCAAAGAGATCTTAAAGGAGGGAAAGGGACCCACATGTGCAAAAATGTTTGTGGCAGCCCTTTTTGTAGTGGCCAGAAACTGGAAACTGAGTGGATGCCCATCAATTGGAGAATGGTTGGGTAAATTGTGGTCTATGAATGTTATGGAATATTATTGTTCTGTTAGAAATGACCAACAGGAGGAAAACAGAGAGGCCTGGAGAGACTTACATCAACTGATGCTGAGTGAAACGAGCAGGACCAGGAGATCTTTATATACTTCAACAACAATACTATATGATGCTCAATTCTGATGGACGTGGCCCTTTCCAACAATGAGATGATTCGAACTAGTTCAAATGATTTTGTGATGAAGAGAGCCATCTACACCCAGAGAGAGAACTGTGGGAACTGAGGGTGGATCACAACATAGCATTTTCACTATTTCTGTTATTGTTTGCCTGCACTTTGTTTTCTTTCTCAAATTTTTTTCTTTCTAGGTCCAATTTTTCTTGTGCAGCAAGATAACTGTATAAATATGTGTACATATATTGGATTTAACATATATTTTAACATAATTAACATGTATTGGATTACCTGCCATCTAAGGGAGGGGGTGGGGGAAAGGAGAGAAAAATTTGGAACACAAGATTTTGCAAGGGTCAATGTTGAAAAATTATCCATGCATATTTTTTGAAAATAAAAAGCTTTAATAAAAATATCCAATGAGAACAGTAGAATGCAGGGAATGATTGTGTGGTCCGCTTGGTCCAAGTGTCTTCTAGTTCTATTTCCTTCTTCCATTTCTAAATGTGAATGTAGCCCACCACAATTTAGAATACTCAATGAAAAAAATTTAAAAAGGAAAATGATCAGTAATTTATTTTGAATTACTTTAAGGAAGGAATTTTTTTTAAGTTTATAATGCTAAAATGCCTAACAGTGGGTATTGTAAACAAATCTTAAATTTGCATCGTTGATATGAGCCTGATTACTCATGAAAAAAATTAGTGGGAATGGGAGACATTCTATAACAAGGTCAAGGATTGAAGTTTCCTTAATTGAACTTGTTGAGAATGTGATTCATCTTCAGTTAAGGTCTAGATTGAGACCTAATATTGAAACATGCAAGACACCTGGTAGATGTCCAGCTTTTGAGAAGTGTGCCAGGACCACAGTTTTTCTGGGTTAAATTTATCTCACTCTGCATCAGTTTATTTAAGTCTTCCTATGTTTCACTAACTTCTTCATATTATTTCTTATGAAGCTTTTTTTTTTTTTTGCCATTCCCTAATCAGTGAGTACCTTTGTTTCTCTATCTTTGCTACCACAAAAGTGTTACTATGAACATATTAGTATATATGAAATATATACATAGCACTACAATCTCTGGGTCATAGAGTAAGAACATTTTAGTCACCTAAAATAATATTATATTTTTCCCAATTACATATAAAGACAATTTTTAATATTCATTAAAATTCTTTTGAGTTCTGTTTTTAGTCACTTTTTTTTTTTTTTTGAGTTAGTGAAGGTTAAGTGACTTGCACAGGGTTAGATGGCTAATAAATATCTGAGGCTGAATTAGAACTGACTCCAGAATCGGTGCCATTTTAAGTCCCTTTTAAAATAAAATTCCAAACTACTTTTCGGAATAGCTAACTAATACACTTCCATTAACAATGAATTAGCTAAATTCATGTATTTGTGAAGTTTCAGTTGACTGCTTCACTCTGATGACTCCCATATTTCCATTTCCTGCTCTGATCTCTCTCCCAAACAAAAGTCCTTTCTAGAATTCCAAAATCTGATGACTCAGTTCTTTATTTCTCGATCTTCTGCTATAAATTAAATTCAACAATTCTATGACAAAACTCATTATTGTTATTCCCTCCCATCTAACCCTCGAGATTTCTCTCTTCCTTTGATATGTCTTTTCCCCTTCTTCTAAGGATGTAAACATTAGAGGCTGATTCACAGAGAGCTACGATTGAAAGATTTAGAACTGGAAGAAAATTTAGAGACTATATAGTTCAATCCCCTTATTTTAGAAATAGAAGGACAATTACTCTTTCCCCCAGCCTATTCAAATCCTTGAGTCCTATTGATTCTTTCTTCTAGCTTCTTTTATCTCTTTCTTCTTATTGCCACCATATCACCTGGACGATTCCAAAAGTTTTATAGTTAGGCTCTCTGCCTCTAGTATTTCCTCTTTGCATTCTACTAAAAGATTAATCTTCTAAAAAAGCATCTGTTGATTCATTCCACCTGATTGCTGAAAATGTTTTAGTATCTCTCTCATTGCTTATAGAATATGGTTTAAAGTTCCTTATTTTAGCCCTCAAGTTTCTATGTAAGTGGCCTCTACTTGTTCCTACAACTTTTTCTTGCAACCCTTCTATACTGAATTCCAACCAAACTGATTTAATGATTATTCTCCCAAACCTATCTTGAGTATTTCTATTTTCCTGACATGCTCATGTTTTCCCTCCTCCCTAGGATCCTCTTCTTTTCTGCTTGTCTAGATCTCAAATCACTAAGCAGCAATTTTGACACTCTGGACAAGCATGTTCTCAAAAAAAACCTTTTTTTTTTTAAACTTATTTATTTATTTTTTTAGAGCAACTGAACCACCTGGTAGCTGGTAGCTTCCTATTTTAACTGATTAATCTACTACCAATTAGATGCTAAACTCAGTTGACTGTTTGCTATTGAAGGAGTGCAAGTGCTGCAGCTGTCTATCAATGTTGGTACTTTGGCACAAAGCCCTGCTCCACCTTAGTTATAACTGTTAAATCCTATCCATCTTTAAGACTCAGCTCAATTCTTTTACTGCTCCACATGGCCTTCCTTTTGGAAAAGGTCCAGTCTTTAGTGATTTTTCCCTCCTCTAAACTCCAGTTCCATTTATTATTGGTGTCCCTCATTTATTATTCAGTATAAGTAACCCTGTATGATTACTTACTTTTTGTTGTTGTTGTATATGCCCTGCATCCTCACCCACGTCACATATTCCTCAAAGGCCTTTACCTTCCTTTGTTATTCTGCACTTCATTCTCAGTAGCCTAAAATTATTTTTGGTAATCTGGTGTTTTTGAGCCTCAGTTTCATCATTTGTGAAAATGAGAGAAATTGGACTAGAGAAGCACAGTTAGAATATACCAGGAGTCAGACATTTGGTTTCAAGTCTCTGACACTTTCTATTTTTCTGACATTGAGTAAATTGATTATCTTTATAAGATTCCCTGGGACAGGACTTCCTAACTCTTATCTCTGAGCTTCTGCAAGATTCCATGGAAAACAGTATGTGATCCACAAACGTCTGTGGCTGAAGAGGGCAGGCAAGCAGCCTGCAGTGTTTGGGGCCCAGAGAAAAAAGACCTTCAGAATACACATTGATCCTGGCATAGATAAGCTGGAGAAGAATCTAGGGGCTAAGCTAAGCTAAGCAAAGCTAAGACTCTGCAAAGGGATTTTGCATTTGTTCACAAATGAATTAATTTTTGGTCCAGAAAACCTGCCTCTGACAGGCTTTGCCAGCAACCGGTAGTGTAAGCTCCAGCCCGGCTTCTTTTTAGTTCATTTTTGGAAAGAGAAAGGGGATGGCTCTGAATGAAGCTCAGCTTTGGGTCATTTGGAAGGGAAGTGCTTAGAGCTCAGACAAATCCTGAAATCAGACACTTCACGGCCACCCTCGGGCCTTTGTCATGTTAATTCCAAAGGTCTTTAAACCCTTTGAAATGTCTGCAAAATCAGCTGCCCCACATCTCCAGAAGGTTAAACCTCCTGGATAGGTTAGCAGGGCTGCAGGCAGCGGATTCTTTGGTGGGCAGGCTTTCCCTCCCAAATTAAAGAAAGTTTCTGCCCAGTTTCTTCAAGGAACCTTTTTTGTTTGGGGACTAAAAGGAAGTCAGTGAATTGGGTTACCGAGGCATTCATGTAAAGACACCAAGATTCCGGATTTGCGTGTTCCCGAGTAAGTGGGGAGAAGGCAGCCTGGAGTGGTGGGAAAAACCCAAACACCGTGGCGCTCCCATATCCTAGCCGGTCACGTTAACCTCCCCGGCCCTCAGTTGGCCCCATCTGAAGAATGGAGACTGACTTCGAGAGACTCTAGCTATAGAATGACTTGTTTCCGTTAATTCCCATCCCCTCACTCACCCCCCTCCCCCCTCCGCCTCCGGGGTGGGGGACGGAGCAGGAGAGAAATCCAACTCTCTTGCAGATTAAACACCTATTGATTTTTATCCTGGGCAGTCTGGGGAGAGAATGAGTCTGCCGCCGCCGCCGCTTTCTCTGCAGACAGAAGCAAAGAAAAAAAATTCAAATCAGCCTCCCCTTTGGTGCTGTGGCCGCCAGGGCCTGCATGCTAAACAGTGTCTGCTCAGAGTCCAATCTGTTCTGTGCCCGGCTAATGATTATTCTCCATAGAAACCCTACTGGAGTCAGTTATTATTCTGCGCTCAGGCACTTGTATCGCTCCTGTATTTATATAAGATTAAGTAGTCCTGTTAGGTTTTTACGTCTCTGATTGGGGCTTATTTTAACCTCAATTAAGCCATCAGCCGGGCTTTCGCAAAGCAGAGCAAGGATGCTTTCTCTCTCCCACCCCCACCCCGCCCCCCACTCCTCTTTTTGCCTCGGTCCTTTTCTCCCGCTTTTGTAAGGAAATCGCGGCGGGGATTGGTGACTTCGGGGATTACCCCGGGCCGGGCGACCAATGGGGAGCGGCCGAGAGGATAAATGGGGGTCCCTCCTCGCGGAGGTGCGGCGACACTCGGTAATTATGGTTGCAGACAGCTGAAAGCCGCGGGGCTCCGCTCCCCCCGCTCGCCCGCAGCCTGCCCTGATTGCTGGCACCGAAAGCTGCTGATTATAAGTAAACATTAATTACGCTCTGACACCGCGCTGCAGAGGTGGCGGGTTCGGAACTTAATACAACTCCAGCCCCCGATCTAGATTAAAAAAAAAAAAATCCCACCCCCTTAAAGTGCGGTTTGCTTTTTCCGAGCTTTTAGTTAGTAGCTGCAGCAACCAGGTCGAAATGTTGTTGCGGTTTTTCTTCTCTGAATCGAGGGGAACATTTCCTTGCTCGAATCTTCCTGGCTAAGGAGCCGATCCCTGAGGCTGGAGATGAAGGGAAAACCATTTTGTTCACCTAGAGCTCACCTGACTGGACCTCGCCCCGAGCCTCACTGCTCCCCTGCTGCTGGAGACTCGACTGTAGGGGGAGGCACGGGGCAGAGGATGACTGGGGGGGGGTCTCTTCTGCTAGTTATCCCCTGGCATCCTGCCGTGAAGCCACCTAGGTGGACACACCCTTCCAGGCAGACCCTGAGGCGCCCCCGTCACCGCCCCTCCAGCCCCTCCCCCTCCCGCCCGGAGAGCCCAGCTCCAATCCCAGACCCCCGCATCCCCCACACCCAGACGCAGGGGCCCCGGATACCCCGGCACCCACAGGTAAGCTTAGATGCCCATCCACAGGTACACACCAAACCCCCCGCCTATGCGCGCATGGACACGCCCTCCCACTTCCCCCTCTCGCCGTGGTGTTTCAGAGCTTTCCTTCAGTTTGGGGAGCAAAGGTAATGGAGGTTGCTCTGCTATTAAGCGGACACACACAGGAAGAAAGCTAAACCCTGAGGTGTCCCCTGCTTCACGTACACTTTCTTCTTGCTAATTAACATTGCAGCAAAATGGGTCCGGTCTGATTACCTGGCTGCTCTCTCCCTTTTGTATTTACAGCCCTTCTGACCCCTGCAGCGGGGGCGCCTAGCTAGCCAATCAGGACGCAGACGTTTCTAAAGGTCAGAAATGGGGCCCTTCCTTCCAGCGTCTTGCTACCTTGTTCTCACGACAAACCCTGGCACTGCTTGCTGCTCCTAACGTGGAGTACATTCTCTCTCCACCCCACCCCCTCCTGTCGCTCCTGGGAGGAAGATGCTGAAAGCCAGAATTAACCCTTTCCCTTCCCCATCACCCTCTCCGGCCTGACTTTGCCCCGGGTGGAGCAAATGAGCTGGAGATGATGCTTATTGTCACAATAATTCTCCCTGAAAGAGGAGAGAGAGAGTCTTCAATAGCTTCTTGTCAAGGCTCTCTTGGATCTTACCACGGGATGTCTATAGGAAGGAAGTAGGTCTGAACAGTGTATTGCTCAGTTTGTTTTACTGGATTATTCTAGGCACCTAGCAGGGTCTGGCCCTTGGCAGAATCCACAAAAGTGTTTACTGAAGGATTTTTTTCTTAATTTCTGGGGTATTTTCTCCTTCTCTCAACTTTGTTTAAAATAAGTACTTTTCCATACTCACACAGAATTATTTCAAGTAGAAAATAAATGTTAAATGTGTAAATATTCCACTCAGGAGTCAAGGAGAGGAACAGTGGGAGCATATGGAATGATGCTAAGGAAAGAACAGGACAGAAATATTACCACAGAGGGCCTGCCTCTTACAGATTTTCCTTTGGTTTCCACAGAAGAGATGCTCCCCACCGTGCAGTAGTGGGAAGTAGCCTGACCTGGAGCACTATCTGGTCCCTTAGCTTTTCTAGCTTTCATTTGCCTCATTACATAATAAAGGAGTTGAACTAGATAACCTCCAAGGTCATCAGCTTATAAATATATAATAGGACCATAGATTGAGAACAGGAAGGGACTTTTAAAAAGTCATCAAGAGTAGCAAAATGACTTCATTCACCACTGTTGCACAGGTAATACACAAGGAGCTGGTCCTTGGACTAAAGTCCTCCCATCCAAAATCCTATAGACTGATCACTCTTCTAACAATAGATCGATTTTGTCTAGTACTAAATCCAAATTCTCTTATTCTGGAAGTCAAGACCCTCTACAACCTTCCTTATTATGTTATTTCATTTTCCATCAGCTGCTCTGATTGGTTGTGATTCCATTAATATCATGTCCCCAAACCAGATACTTTTGGGGTCCTGCCCCCACCTCTAGCTTCCTTTTATATATTGACTTCATCTTTAGATTGTAAGCTCCTTGAAGGCAGGAGGGACAGGTAGGCATCCAAGAGTAGAGTAACAGACCCAAATATACCAATTTCCATTCTATATTTGGACAGTTGAAGAATCTGGGTTTCCTGTGGATCCTCATTCCAATAGGTACAGCTAGGTGGTGCCATAGTGGATAGAATGCTAGCTCTGGAGTCAGGAACACTCATCTTACTGAGGTCAAATCTGGCCTCAGACACTTCAGTTAACTCTGTTTACCTCAGTTTCTTCATCTGTAAAATGAACTGGAGAAGGAAAAGGCAAACCACTCTAGTATCTTTGCCAAGAAAACTCCAGATGGGATCATGAAGAGTTAAACAGGATTGAAATGACTCAACAACAAGGACATTCTGAATGTCTTTCTTTTTCTTATTTAAACTCCACTACTTAGTATAGTGTCTGGCATGTATTAGGCCCTCAATAAAAAAATTTTTTACTAACTCTATTAAGAACATTCATTCTCTTTACCAACCACAGACCACATCATGTTTGTTCTCACCTTTAGGCCTTTGCTCTAACTCTTTCTCTTTACCTAGAATGCCCTTCCCTCTGGGGATCCTTCAGGTAGACTTCCCCAGCTCATACCAATCTTTCCCTTTAATAATTAGCATCAACCCCACCTGATTTAGCAGTTCAGTAAGATAAAGTCTGGAGTTTGAGTACAAAGTTGCTTTTCCATAAACACAAATCACAGTCTCTGTACTTAATAACTTAGTATCTGGTCTCAAAGCATTAAATGGCCCCAAAACACATTTTAAGCTGGTGACAAGTATCAACTTCTCTAGGTTGGTCCTTGAAGTCACCTTCATCATCATCATCATCATCATCATCATCATCATCATCATCATCATCATCATCATCATCTCTACCCTTTATACAACACTTTAACATTTGCAAAGTAATTTACAATCATTATCTCATTTTATCTCCTATCAGCCCTGGATGGAAAGTGTTATTATTATCTCCATCTTACATCTCAGGAAATTGAGCTAAAGCGAGATGAATGATTTGCTCAGGGTCACACACCCTGTGAGTCTCTGAGCCAGAAGCCTGACTCCAGAGCCCTGCTCTGTCCTGGGACAGAAAGATGTGCTGCACCACTTAGCCAGCCAATGGATTCTAGGCCTGGACTTGAAGCCATTCCAGTTTTGGAGATCTGGCTGAGATTTATTCTCCTTGGGGATGGTATCCTTGGGGAAACATGTCGTCCCCACTGTACCCTGAGGCACTCAAGGAGGCTTCTGGTGAGGATCTCCACTAAAGTTCAGCATTTAGTCGTTGGACTGTTATTTTTGTCTTCCAAACAAAACTGTAAGGTCCTTTTAAGGGTAGCAGTCTTATATGTCCCCCCTGTGCATGGTATGGCCCTATTCACTTAGTCAGTGCTCAGTAAATAGTTGACCACTGATTGGTTCAATCAGGAGCCTGTGTCTACCAGATCAATACCAAAGACCTTATGGGGCTCTGATGTGCTGAATCTGTAGAATTAGGTCTTATTTCTGGAACTTCCAGAGTAACCCTTTAATCTTTGTTTAAATCACTTAGTAGCCCTAGCTTCTATGCTCAGACCTGGCTGGAGCTGTGATAGAATGTTGCTTATGGTTCATTGTACATGGATGGGTACATAATATTCTAGAACATGCTCTGCCTTGGGTATCTTCTACTTGGCACCTCCCCCATTTCCCTCTTGGGGCAGTTAAGTGATAAAAGGATAACAAGCCAAACTGGGGGTCAGAAAGACTCATCTTCATGAGTTCAAACAAAGCCTCAGACACTTACTAGCTGTTTGACCCTAGACACTATTTCAGCTCTGTTTACCTCAGTTTCCTCATCTGTAAAATGAGCTGGAAAAGAAAATGGCAGTATCTTTGTCAAGAAAAAGACTGAAAATAACAGAACAATAACCACCATTTCTTGTATAGGAGAATAAGTTTGGAAACATGGGAATTAACAGTCTGAGCGATAGGGAGATTTTCTAAGACTTAGGTCTAGTTGATGACATGAAAATATGATTGTTCAGGATTATTTTTCCTAACACAACAGACATTCCTGAAAAGTTATGCAAAATAACTTTTTTTTGGTAAATTTAATTCTGTTTTAAATGCATACGAGAAATATTTCTATTTAAAGGAATCTTTTAAGTTGGTACACCACATTTTTATCACTCTGCCTTCTCCAGCCTGAACACTATTCCAGGAAGGAGTTCCTTTCTCAGCCAGAAATTCTCAGAACCTTTTAGCAAGTGCTAATAGAACATTGTGTTTCCTCTGAGTACCAATCAGCAAAACTTACACAACTTTTCTCAAGGGAAGGACTATTACATGGGGACTTTTGGAACAAATGGAATCTTAGTATCTAGACTCAGCACAGAACAACAACAACAACAACAAAACCAACTCATCGATTTCTAACTTCAAGGCTTTACAACTGGCTGTTTCTTCAAGAAATGGGAACTGCAAGAACTTTTATCTCTTTTATAAAGGAAGAGATGAAGCTCAGCTATTAAATGGTATTGTTCTTAGTCATATTCTGATAAATGTCAGAATTGTAACCTTGTCCAGAACTCCTGGTTCTAGAGATCTTTCTACCTCACCCCATGCTCTGGGATGTCCTTTCTAATATTCCTGAGCCAAAGCAAGTCAATAGAGTACAAGTTCCCTGGGAGCAGGAATGGTTTTCCATTTTTTTTTTTTGTATATCCAAGGCTTGCATAGAGTAACCGGTGCTTCATAAATGCTTTGAATTGGATTTGGAAAGAATTTTCTAATAAATCCATTCATTTCTTAGAGACAGTTTTGAATTTCCACACTTTTTCATGAGAAACAAGACTTTAGGGCCTTGAATGGTCCCTCTCCCCAGTTCCTTCTAACATATTCCTCACTCCTTGTCTAACCCCGTCCTGACTGTGGCCCTGTTCAGGGCTGATCTTGGCCTTGGACATGCCGAGTTTTCATGTTCCATAGGTTTAGTCTTTTAGTAGATTTATATTCAACTTCTGCTGCCCTCCCCCAAGTCAATCAATTGGATGATATTTAGTCTCTCACATCCTCCCTACCTCAGGTAGCATGGCTGTCTCTGCCCCATCCTTACCAAAGGGTACATCACTAATTTTCTATATCTGCCCCACAAAAGTTCACAAAGGAATCTTAATTTTTCATAGTTCCATCCCAAATGGCAGAGAGAGGAAAGGAGGCTCTGTTTCTTTCCTAGTGACAGAAATGAAAACGATTAGCTTGAGCCATTCACCCATGTCTCTATTCATACTTTTTCCCCCATCTATTTTTGAACAAATCTCTCCCCATCTTCCTATAAATCCAATACTGTCACATAATCTATATTGTCTCTGCATACAGCACTGCTTCCAGATCCCCATCCATCCCCTTTCCTGCCCACTCCCAATATTATCAACTGTCCATGTTATTGACAAAGAGAAACCAAAACCACAGAACTGTGACATATTTGCTATTAAGAGTCATATAACTAATAATGGACAAAGGCACAACCTGAACCCACATTTCCTAATGCCAAACTAGGGCTCTTTCTTACTACCGAGATTCTTAATCTGGGAGCCAAGTGTTTGCTTTTAAACATTTTGCTAACTATATTTCAATAGAATTATTTCCTTTTGTCACCCATGTATTTTATTTTATGCTTTTAAAACCATTGTTTTGAGAAGGGTCCACGAGTTTAACCAAATTGCCAAACATGTCCATAACACAAAAAAGATCAGGAATTCTCACACCATCTAACCTGGGGCATGAATAGGATTGTTGTTGAAAGTGACAATGGCTTGAGATGCGGTATTCCCGGGGTTCTTTCCCTGGTTCTGTCACTAATTTGTTATTGTATCTTTCATAAGTCATTTAACCTTTATGAACCTCAATTTTTCTATCTGTCAAATAATTCCTGCTGCACTTATCGACCATGTTTGCTGGGAGAATAAAACAAGGAAACATGAGGAAAAGAAGTTGGAAAAGTACTCATTCAAGTGAAAGGGTTGCCTGCCTCTATGGTTTTCTGAGAGCTTTTTCTCTCTTTCTTGGTGGATGGCAGAAGTCAAAGCCAGAAAAGAGGCAAAAATGCTTTTCTGAGAAGCCATGGTCAAGTGGAAGGCGAGCCTGAGGCAGGAAGGACTGGAATCTAGTCAGGGACTGATTGGGCTCTTTGGGGGATCTGGCTTGGGCTCCATAATGATTATGAACAAGACATCAAAATAATTTGGTGGCTGCACTTTTTTCCTTCAGATTTATGATCTGCAACTGGCCAAGAAGAAAGGGGAACACTCTAGAAGTAACCTGAGCTCAGTCTAAAACAGAGAGAGAGAGAATTTGAGTACATTTTTAAAGTCAGAGATTCTCTGATAAGTTTATATTTAAGATATATAAATAATTAATGCATACAGTATACAAAAATGCTTACTCACACATACATACAGGTATATATACACACATATAAATACATACACACACATATTAACACACACACAGACAACCTGGTGGTGCAGTGGATAGAGTGATGGACCTGCAGTCAGGATGACTCATCTTCCTGAGTTCAGATCTGACCTCAGATACTTACTAGCAATGTGACCCCAGGCAAGTCAATTCACCTTCTTTGCCCCAGTTTCCTCATCTGTAAAATGAACCTGAGAGGGAAATGGCAAACCACTCTAGTATTCTCGTCAAGAAAATCCCAGATGGGATCACAAAAACTTGGACATAACTGAAAAAATGACTGCATCTATCTATTCAAAATATAAAAGGACATATGGACATATGTATCTATAGACAAATATAAATATGTGTATATAGGTGTGTGTATATATATATATATATATATATATATATATATATATATATATATATATGTTTGTAAAAACCATTGCCCAACAGATAACTGGTCAAAGGATATTAACAAACATCTCAAAGGGATTACAAGCTATTAACAATCACATGAAAGTAAGTTACATTTACTACTAATGAGAAAAAATACAAATTGAAGAATTCTAATATTTCACCTTATACCAAAAGATGACAAAAGATGGGATTAGTCGATTTTGGAGGGTTTGTTTAAGACAGGTACCTTTGTGTATTGCTGATGCAGCTGTGAATCACTAAAACTGTTTCAAGAAGCAATATGGAATTATGCAAATAAAGTGATTTCAATGTCCATTCCCTTTCAAGATGGTCATTCATAAAAAGAAAGTCCAAATATACACTGCACCACCAAGCCGTGTGTGCTTTATATACATGTATGTATACATTAGTGTTTGTAGTAGCAAAGAATGGGAATAGATGCTTTTTGACTGGAAACGGCTGAACTAATTATAATCCTTCACAATCTAGTTTCCAGCTTTATTCCTAGTTATTTCATTTCACCAACTATAGAAGCAGTAAGAAGATGTAGCAGATAAAGTCCTGGGCCTGAGGTCAAGTAGATTGCTCTTCATGAATTTAAATCTAGCCTCAGACACTAACTGTGTGACCCAGGGCAAGTCACTTTATCCTGTCTGCCTCAGTTTCTTCATCTGCAAAATGAGCTGGAGAAGGAAATGGCAAACCACTCCAGTATCTGTGTCAAGAAAACCCCAATGGGATGTAGAGTCAGACACAACTGGGAAAAAGACAGGATTCCCTGCTCTCCTCCAATCTCCTTGCCTTTCCAAAGGATCTACCATGCCTGGAATGCACTCATTCCCTCTTTATTTTCAACTCTGGGGATCAACTCAAACTCTACCACTGGTAAGTAGCCATTCCTGATCCTTCCTTGCTACCCTTAAATGACTTCCCTCTGCCATACTACTTTGGATGTATTGTGTTATCTGTATATCTGTTGTTTTCCTCAGGAAAACAGTATATATACAAATAGTACATACCTCAATAGAATGCAAGGTCCTTGAGGACAAGGACTTTAATTTTTACTTTTTAAATCCTGGGCTTAGTACAGTAGCCAACAAACAGTAAGTATTGGAATCAAGAAACCTTCTTCACTTACTAGCTGTGAAACTCTGGGCAAGTCACTTAACCTCTCTGAAACTCAGTTTCCTAAGTCTATAAAATGGGGATAATAGTGTTTACCTTCCAGGGCTGTTGTGAGGATAAAATGAAAATGAAATCATTTATGTAAAGTGTTTTACAAAGCCTACACAACTGCTAACTAGTATTATTAATATAATTATTACACAGAATAATATAATTAAAATAAATAACAAAATATAAATATTAGTATAATAAAAATAATAAAATTTATTCATTTAATTGAATATTTTTAGATTCAGTCCATAGCAAATTTATAACCTAGACCTAGACAATGAGAAAAGGACTCCAAAGCAGTTCTTAGAACCACTGGTTTCCTCTCTCTGATTTTCTTATCTCAGAACTTTCAGAAATGGCAACTTAGAATACTCTAAGCCCATGGCCAGCTTCAGAAACCAGGCTTCATTTATTTATTTAGTTTGTTTGTTTGCTTGCTTGCTTGCTTGTTTGTTTATGTAGAGGTGGGGTTGGGAAGAGCACTTTAAAGTGCTAGAGTTTAAAGATTAGGGTTTCCATGCTGTTTCAGTGTTAATCGCCATTAAGGTAATGACTGACTTCTTGTTTGTGGGCCAGTATGAGGGTCAATAGTGCAGGGAGATGACAAGGTAGATAGAATGCTGGGCCTGGACTGGGTAAGATTTATATTCCTAATTTCCAAGTGGTCTCAGACACCAAGTCACTTAACTTGGTTTACCTCAGTTTCCTTCCTGTAAAAGGAGTTGGAGATGAGAAAGGCAAACTACTCCATAACTTTTGCCAAAAAAACTCTAAATAAGGTTAAGAAGAGAGAAATAGGACTGAACAACAGCAAAAACAACAGAGATAGGGTTGAATATATAGAATGCTAAAGGTAGTCAGGAAGACTGGTTAAAATTCCACCTCTGACACTTACTGGTTGTGAAACCACAATTGTAAAAGCCTCTGAGCTTCAGTTTCCTTATCTGCAAAATGGAACTAATAATGTTGGTAGTCTGTATTTTCTAGGGTTGTTGTAAACCTAAAATAATAATATACTACCCATTTATACAGTATTTTAATCGCTGTGGATATTGTTTTGTTTGAAATGCTATTGTCCCTAATTTAGAGAAGAACTGAGGCTAAAGGAGATTGGACCTTTTTTCCCCCCAAAGTAGAATAAATGCTACCCTTTTATTTTATATTAATAATAATAACTGACATTTACATAGATATGAGTCTTATGGGAAAAGCCATTCTTGATCACTCAGTCCACCAGTCAACCAACTAGCATCTCGTACTTGCCTATTATGTGCACTGGTTCTGTATTAGTCCATCCAGAGGCTACAAAGAAAAAGACAATTTTTGTTCTCAAGGAGTTCACAGTCCAATGAGGCAGAAATCACGCAAACATTTACATACAAGCAAGCTTCATTCAGAATAAATTGGAAGTCAGAGGGAAGGTTGTAAGATTAAAGTAGAAAGACTTCTCATAGCTAAAATCATGGGAGTTTAGCTGAAACTTTTTAAAAAATCAACTTGATTTTAGGTGCATCTTTCTTAAGAAAAGATCTTGTTATTCTTATGTTTCCTAGTGTTTTGAGCAGAAATGGTTGTTAAATTTTGCCAAAAGCTTTTTCCGCATCTGGTGATATAATCATATGAATTTTGGGGTTATTTTGGTATTAATATGGCCAATTATGTTCACAGCTTTCCACATATTGAACTAGCCCTGCACTTCTGGTAGAAATCTAATCTGTTCATACTATACGATCTTTGTGATATGCTACTGTAGCCCCTGCTAATATTTTGGAGATTGAGCCTAGCAGTTACTAAGTGTCTTCATCGGGACTCACACTCAGGGCTTCCTGTCTCCAAGTGGAAGTTACTCCCTAAAACTGAGGCGGAGAGACTGAGAATCTTGCAGTATCTAAGTGTCTTTGGTGGGGGGGACTCACCCCCAGGGCTTTCTGACTCCAAGTAGAACGCTGGCCACCCAGCTCTGTAAGGTGGAGTGCTACCTAAGTCCATGGCGGCGTTCTTTGTCGGGCCAAGGAGTCCGGGCAGCACGGATCCCTTCACAGACCCGGAGCCAAGCTGGGCCCGGCAGACGGGTCGGGAGACAGCCTCGGTCCCGTCAGGCCCGCTAAACGGCAGCCGGGGTGGGCGGTGCGGGCTGGAAGGCAAAGCTAGAGGAATGTTTGCAGACCGACAGAAGGAGGAGCCCACGGGCAGAGGAAAAGCGGTCTGAGAAACTTGAGGCCGGCGATAAAAATAGCGAAGAAAAACAGCCCTACGCCACCGGAACAAAACCAAACCCGCCAGGAAACTGTAACCTCTGTCCAGGGCAGGATGGAAGGCGGCTCAGGAAGCTCTGGGGCAGATAAGGCAGGCCGGCACACAAATGGCCAGCCCTGGAGATGGGTGGGTTTCGTTCCCGGGGACGTGAACCTGGGCTCGCTTAGGAGAAGCAGGGAGGAAGGATGCTGGCTCCTGGGCTAACTTCCCAGGGTGAGCGCGGGCCCAGCTGTCCATCCCACAGCAGCCCCCGGGCGGCACCACCCCGCCTGCCATCAAAGCTCGCTCCGGAAAGCCGGGCAGGGGCTGCGCAGGTACGATAAAGTGTGGCCAAACAAAGCCCCGAAGGCGGGGCGCGGGCTGTGCGCCGCCGGACGCAGGGCGCACGGCGCAGGGCACAGCGGGCACGGATTGCTGGCAGGCGGGAGATGGCCCAGGGCGAGGAGGGCGTGGACGGACTGCATTCACGGGCGTGGTAACGGGCCCAGAGCGCCGAACGCGAAAGGGACATCTAGTGTGAAAACGTGCGGCGGGCCGGCTAAGTTAGGGGAGGAAGGAGACAGCGTGACAGGAGAGGAGTGGACGGGAGCTTGGGGGGGGGGGGTCCTGCTCCTTCTGTTAGACATCCTAAGGATTGATTAGTTTTGAGGAAGTGCTGTGAAGTGACAAAATTCTCAAGGTGATTTTTTTCCCCCTGCTGACACCACTTTACGTGACTGAAGCCGGAGAACGGAGGAGCCTTGGTCCTTGCTTGGAGCGCGCTCCTGGCTGGCTTCAGAAAGGCCTGAGGTGCTGACACTCCCCCGGGGCCGACCCCCTCCTCCCCTCCAGCCCTTCCCCCACCCGCCAGAAGCCGGAGGAAGGCACGATCTGCTGCCCACCTGAAGTCTCCTCCGCACCCAGCCTGCCCCACTTCCCCAAAGTCCCCCACTTGGGCCAAATCGAGGCTCAGTGTAATTGTTACTTAGCTCTTTCCCGTTCCCACCCCATACAGTCACATAAAAACAGCTCCACTGGAATACGGAGCCACCCAGGTACCCCTCGTTCCGAGGCGTGCACGTGGGATGGACGTGCACGTGGTCAGAGAGCAAAGGTTCTCTTCTCAGAGCAGTGTTTTTAAAAGCAGAAAATACATTGGCTTACCAAAAAGCCAATTATATAGAAATAGAGTTATCACATCATCAAAAAACAATTTAATGGAATCCACGTTAAGAAGCACTTACAGAGGCTCAGTAATAGATATAGAGCTACGCATGAGATACTCAGCCACACTTGGGAAGGAAAGCGACGGGGAGGGGGAGGAATAGGAATCAGGAAAGATCTGGGGAATGGAAGCCGGCTCAGGTGGTGGCAGTGAGGTTAGGAGAGGCTCCATGAAGGGTGGGGATGCTGAAATGAAAAGAAACTGCCTACTTCAGCCGGCCTGCAGCCTCCTCCCCTAGTGTTGGGGGAAGGAATCAGCCCCTGGTGCGATGGCAGGAAGTTGGTGAGCAGGATGTGGGGGAAAAAAAGGGGGGGTTAGGGAGGGAGGATACAGGTTGTAATGATGGGAAAGGCAAACACAAAGGAGGTGAATGGAACTGGCCCAAGCAGGATGACCTGGGGATGAGGGAAAGCTGCCTACCTTTTAACCCCACCTTAGTGCTTATAAACAATAGTCTTTGTGGACATCGGGAGGATGGCGGGTCTGGCAGCTCTAAGGAGACTATAAATAGGGAAGAGGAAAGACAACAGTTTCTGGAAGGTTCTGCTCTCTTCCAATGACAGAAACACTGTGGTATCAGTTATGAAACTGCAAAGGCAGGAAAGTATTGCAAGGGCCTCTGGGAAATCAGAAACTCCCCGGACATCACAAAAACTGCCAGAAAAAGAAATCTCGGGTAATATTTCAAGCAAGAGAAGCGGTCCTCTCACTTATCACTACCTGAGTCACAGACGTGGCTGCTCCTTATTATCTCGTCTGGTCATGGTTTGACTTGATAACAGAGGAGAAGGTCCCGGTAACAGACCGAATTTGTTTACCTGGGCCCAATCTAGTATACGGGATCACAAAGTTTCCCGGCGAGAGGAGCCACAGTTGGGTGTGGCCGGGTGGAATTATGGAAACTTAGGAACTTTCCCCTAATGAGAATCCCCTTGGACCACATCCCAAATAGCTTCTGTTTGCACATTGCTGATGATGAGGAATTCACAACCTAACCTAACATTTTGGGACAGTTTTAAGTTGCTAAAAAGGTTTTTCATTAAATCTGGACTAAGTATCTTTAAGGTCCCTAAGGCTTCTGGGATGTTATGATCCTACTCAAATTATCTTTGTGTAGATGAATCCATCCTGTAAAATGTCCTACTCTGTTAAAAATTTATTCTTTATATATGAACCCAAATATGTTTTTCAGTATCATTGATCCGTTGGGATTAGTTCAACCTCTCTAGGTTTCATTTAAACTCTCTTCCACTCGGCTGCTGTTCAATTATGGTAATCTATTTTGCTAAAATTTCTCTAGTCCTT